>NC_134571.1:34290116-34402616 GCF_050947875.1 Dermacentor variabilis
ACCAAACTACGATAGGGTATTCTTAAATTAGTGACGCCACTATGATGTGCCGGCGCAAAGGTTTGACCGCGAAATTTAAAAAGAAAGAAAAAAAAACTTAGCTTTAGTTTTCTCATTTATAACAAACTTGTTTCTTCCAAATGATGAAAATAGGGTTGTGTTAGGAAGCGCTGTCAGCCCAAATTCATTTTTGTTCTTGGCTCTTAAGTGTCTCTTTATCGTCTTTTTGCTTCTCCTGTAAATCGTGCTCTGCCTGCACAGTTTGTAAGCGTAAGGTGCAGCCGAATTAAACAATTCCAGGAGAATGTGAGGAGAAGTGGCGTAGCCAGGGGCTGGCACACCGTGCACGTGCATCCCCCTTTCCACTTCCCGAAATGTCATGTTAGTATGCGGCCTTCCCAGACATCCTCCTCGGTTTTCCTCCTCCCCCTCCCCAGTCAAGTGTGCGGCCCCCGCCCTCCCCACCGCCCTTTACGAAAAAAATATTTCTGGCTATGCAACCGCTTGTGATGAATTTGTGTTGGATAGTGAGGTTAGTATAATGTACCGAAGGTGCCGGATGATATGTAGCGCCAGAGCGTAATTCCTTGCGTACTTGTGCACTGTGGTTAGGTTAGGTTAGGTTAGGTTAGGTAGGTTAAGTTGTCTGGTGTCACAGCATGCGTGTATGCGCATTGTGAAACAGAGTTTAGCTTTTATTTAGCTTCAATTTGGGTGCACGAACCTTGAGCTGCGACAGGGCGGCCGACCGGTCCTCGATCAACCAGCTGGGCCGCTGCTCTGTGTGCTGTGTGGTGCCCTTCACCAGAGTGCCCGTGAGTGATTCCCATTCCTAATGATAGATGCAATAACTGAATGTCAAACACAAAGATTATCCGTCTTCTTCGGTGCTAAAAATGGCGTCTGCTATAAAGACCACTGGGACATATTTTATTCTCATATGAACGTAAGTGTAGAGTTTATCGCTGAAACAATTACGTATAGATTGAAAAAAGAGGATGTAGTAGGAAATTGAAGGCAGCTGGCATCCTAACTGCCTACGACATTCCATTTCTGTTCCTCGTCTCTGTTTTATTTTCCAGTTTGTTTCTACAACAAACACTGCTCTACTGATACGAAGTGCAACACAGCGGTTGTATTATGGCAGGATTGTTCAGCATCGTTCGCACTCTATTGGCTACTGATTACGCTACAGTGAGATATGTACACCAATAAGCATTGTTCGAGCGCGATCAACGGCATCATTCGTGGAAAACAAGAAAGCCTCCCCTCGCCTGTCCACTGCTTAAAGCGTTGTAAACGCTAACGTGTGATAACTATATGCTTAACTTCGACAAACTATGGCAAACGTGTCGTCTGATACAGGATGCCCTGCCAAACCCTGAGATGGAATTGAGGTGTGGCCGTGGTCTGTCAAGAAATTCAAGTTGGAGCTGAGATCCAGAACTAAATGGAAGCCTACGTCGAAGTCGACCTCGGAAGCTATATTAGGGGCAACGGGCAAAATCGCTGTTGCTATCAGCGTCCCGTAGACAATGAGTGGTGTCCCGTAGTTTCTACATTACCGAAAATTTAATATTCGTTTTAGATGTAAATAACGTTTAGCTTCTATGACAATCGTTACCAGGATGCCATAACAATATTCGACGGATGCCCTGCTCACGTCAAGACAGTGCCTAAGTAGCAAAGGTCTTACAGTAGCAGCAAAATATATATGCCAGAACTGCTTTCGCTGGTTGCTTGCGGTGATGCCATGACGGCTGCACTCTGACCGACACGGCCTAGTATACAGACTACATCTATAAGTGCCTGAAAAAGTCCATCAGAGGACCCGGACTGATGGTTCCTTGGGTAACTCACTATGAACCAATAAAGCTTTCATTCATTCATTGATTCATTCATTCAATCATTCATTCATTTCGTTGATTAAGATTTTCTCGTATTCGAAGCATTTTTTCTCAACATCGCCATGCGTCTGCTTTGCACAATAAACATCTCGTGCCTCCGCTCGGCCCTCCGAAATTCAGTGACGGTGGCATGAGCTATACGCTTTCGATGGGATCTACGTACACGAAATGCTAAACCACAGTCAATACAGATGATGCTGTACCACATCGGTCACGATAGAATCTCTCTCGCGCAGCGTTACGTGCTGGACAACTGCGTATCGGCGCTTTTTGCCTCGCTCGGCTCGCGATACCTGAAGCAGCAAACTACTAGGCAGTCTGAACCCTATGCCATCCGTGCAGACGGGCGCTTGGCTGTATTTACACCGCGGGAAGACTCACGTTCTCTCTGAAGAGGTCAGGACGCAGACCGTGGATCAGATGCAGGGCAAATGTCAGGTGGTCCTTCTTGAACAGGGACTGCGCAGCGTACTCGTAGACAAGGTGTACCAACGTGCGCTCGGCCAGCTTCAGATCCTTCTTTTTTCCATTAGTGCCCTTAAAGAAGCACACGCGAGATGATGATAACAGTACTTTAACTAGAAATAACTGCATCGTAAGTTGCGACTGCAATGGAAAAGAGCGATGAGCGGAATGTTTGATGATACGGTGACGTCAAAAAGCACAGGATCTTACGAAAATTACTTTTCAATGTAAATCTTGTCTGCTCCCTAACCTGAACATGATTTTCAATTTCTGTTTGTGCTCGTCATGTTCTCGATTTGATAAGCACAAGTGTCTGTGTCTTCATTGCTGTCGACTAACGCCGTTGCTGTGGATATTACGGTGTTCTTGTTCTCGGAGTGTTAGTAACACGCGGAAATGAGTTATTAGAAAGTCTATATTGTGAATTGAAAACATCATCACATCTATATTTACGTCCATTAAAAAGAGGAAGGTCTTTTCCAGCGATCTCCTGTATTAAGTCAGCTGACTCCATGTTGTTCCTAGAAATTACCGGTTGTCGCAGTGCTCGCCGAAAGAGGTCAACCAGTCCAGCCATGCCCCATCGGTATGTATGTCCCAGCCGCGCCAAGGGATCGAGCAGGCCCACGAGGCGTGCTCCGAGCCTCGCGACGGGCTCGTACACAGCCCGCTCGTTCTCCAGCGACGCCTGCAGCCTCTGTGCCTCGGCCAGGGACGTCTCCGCGCGCGCCCCGCTAGCCTTGGCCTCCTGCAGGAGGAGGGAAAGGAAGGCGTTTGTTCGCGCTCTGCTCTTTCAATACGCTGCCGCTCAACACCGTGCGATTTCCGACTCGGGAGCTACCGTATCCGTGACGAACAGTACGGCATGCGCGGATAAGATCACAGCGGGGTGCGGAGGATGTGTTCACGTGGACTGGCTGGCATACGCAGACACAACGAAGCGCGTATACGTGTGTCAGCGCTCTGTTTTGCGTAGTTCTTGTCCTATGTGTACTGTCTCCGCACTGTTTTCCTAAAAAGCGTTGATGACGTCTCACTGTCTCCTAAGTAGTGAAGTAGCTTGTGGTACTCTTAAGCAAGGAGGACTTGCATAATTGTTCAGGTGAATTACCGGAAAAAAGAGAAGAGCACATGGAAAGATGCACTTCCTTAAGACAAGAAAAAGCGTCTATCAAGGCAGCAAATTCTTGACGGACTGAACAACGAGTGTCGGGTGATCGACCGTCATTCGGCAAGCTGCGCTCTAGGCCCGCAAGTTTGTTCACATGCCTGCAGTGCCTGGCGCAACTCCTGGTTGTGCAAAAAGTCGCCCGACAGGAGGAGATCCAAGAGGCGCGTGTCAAGATCGGACAGCTGCAGGCGCAGTGTGTCCGCTTCGTGGAGCAGTGCTTGGCGACGCTCCTCCAGTTCGGGCCGCTCCTCTTGCAACGCCACCTGCAGCAACTGGACACAAAACCGCACCCGCGAGAGCTGGTAAGTGTCTTTCATGTACAGACCTCAGCGAGCGCCGGGTATACGTAGATAGATCGTGTTTCTTTATTCGAGAGCCGCTTGCGAAACTGTAGTTTACGGAGATCAAGGTCGGCCTATTGATGGCCGTCGAGATTGGTCGACAAACGTGGGTCGCCCTATCGTGAACGCTTCTTACGTGTGGACAGCTTCGGTTTCCGGCTCAGATTAACTGATATGTACTTGAGATTTCAGGATTCTGAACATGCCAGCTACGGGCATTCCGCTCACGAGCGGAATAGTTCAGGTTAAAACACCAAACTGCTGTGCCGGCAGTGCATAGGAGCGGTATTCAAACACGCATTAGATTAACGAAAAACTTCTGCGTTCCTATATCCGTACTTGTGCTGTGGTACATTCGGTTTGCCATCCTCTTGGGCGAGAAAGTTGTTTCAACATATACTTCTATTAGACCTCCATGGCACGTGCACTCAGTTATCTTGATCACCTTAGAATTAGCCTGCCACTTTTGCCTCAAGTGAACTTGAGGCAAAAGGCGGAATATGATTAAACATATTGCGACAGACCCCTCACATGTCCTGCGGGTTGCGTACCTGGTCGCAAAGTCCTGCCTCGGTGGTACTGAAGTCGATAGTGCGCACCAGCGTCGCTGCATACGGCGGCAATGTGGCTTCGGCGTCCTGACTGAGCAGGAATAGGCGAAACTCGTCGCTATAATCCACCGCCTTGTCCGCAATGTGTACCACCTGCCGTGAGCCTGCGGAGATGCCAGCACGCGACGTTAGTCCGTCAAGATTGCTCGGCCATCAGTGCTTTCCTTGGAATGTCTCACGTTGACAGAACGATGCTTTAATAGAGAAGAGTCTTTTACGTCTTCACATTGTGTAGAGTCTGGTACGAAAGCTTTAGCGTACGCGCGAAACAGCCTCGTAAATTTCTGAGCATGTGCGATAATGGCAGTATTTTAAAGCAACATCCTTCCCGGACCATTGTGCAATTGCATAATTGCAAGCTGCGTAGTGGCACCTCCAGGCACCTGGTGTGCTATCACTAAGAGGCGTGGAGGGATGCTGAAGGCCTCCTGATACATTCTTAGGAAATACGTAGCAGCAGAACATTACGTGGGGCTCATTCCGAAATGTTGCAATGAACTATGCGCACATCTTATGGGGGGCATAGTATGGCACTAAGGGACGTGCCGGGGAACGCTGGAAGTAGCAATAGGCTAATGTCCACTTGTCATTGTCATACCTGTCATGTGTAATCAAGGCAGTTTCGTTGTTTCATTAAATCCAGCTAATTGCTACCGGATACGGACTCACTTCGCCAAGCATCGCTCTCGTTCTGAGTTAGCTTTGAGGTGTGTAAGCTCAATGGTTTTTAATCACTTGGTTATAAACCAGTGCGCTGCTTTGTGTGCTCCTGCCAAACAACCGTACATCATAATATATGCTCACCCTGAGTAATGAGGTCTCTCCTCAGCAGCGGATACAGGATGGGGTCGAGCTGCTGCACGTCTTGTATGAGGAGCGCCTTACCTAGTCGGACGGACAGCTCCAGAGTTGCTAAGAACGTCGGGTCCTGTAAGTAACAGTGAACGGTGTTGGATTGCTTGTCACGCTGTGCCTTCACAAAATTGTGCCTATACTCGTCTTGTCATCGCGATTACACATTAAGCAACAAACTCCGGCACAATTCACCTCTATTAACCTTAGTACCGAGGATCAAACAAAGTGCGTGACAACGAAACGTTTAATGTTTCATTTTGGGCACGACTTGGCAGATCTTTTGGCTACAATATCCTGCAGGTGCGTTGCCAACAAATGTGGTCGGTATACCTGTTGGGTGATCAGTTGTGGGTCCTTGAGGTGGCTTTGAAGCCAGCGACTGGCTTGTCCCGACGGGTCAATGATGAATGGCCGCTGTGGCAGCTGCAAACATACGCAGTTCTCTGCTACGGTACACTGGTACAAATGTGATTCTTGCTGTATTGTTAAGGTGCGGCATGGTCTACAGTTGAACGCCTTTATAACGAAGTGCTTGGGTCTTCCGAAATAATTCTTTACGCAGGTCACTTCGTTGTCAAGGCCGCGCACCGCAAAGCTCACTGTAGAACTGGGACACAATTATTTATCCGTTATACAAGTCATTTCGTTGTAAAGGCGCTCGACTGTATTTAGAAAACAGCCTAGGGTACACAGGCCAGTTTCGACCTTTCAGCTATAGTTTCATGCACAGTCTTTCGGATGCCTTCGCGTTCGTGCACTAACACGCACATCTTGTTTGGTCAGTTGGTACATTTTGTGGTAACGAGAACGACTGCGCAAATAAAAACACACCACAGAGGCATGAATGAGACATTCGTACTGAATGTTTCCGTGGGAGATGCGTATTTATTTGCGCCGCAGTTCTTGCTAACGGGGAGTACTAATACGTTACAACAATTTTTCTCCCACATAAATAATTTTCTCATGATATACGTACCCCTCCCAGGCTCACGCAGCGCCGCTGAGCGCAGAGTATTAGGAACGAGTAAATAATGGAATAACAAAAAAGTCGCAGTTTCCTTCAACAGGCGAAGCATTGATCGCGATAAAAAATTATTAGACAGCTATAGAAAGTGAAGTTAGTCTTTTTAATTGCGGACGTGTCAGACTTTCAGTGCGGCCGACACTAAAACTCCAACGACAGCGCGTGATCATCTGCATACACTGCCGTAAAAATTCACTTACTAACTTAATTAACAAGAACGTTGTCACGCGCGCACAGGCAGACACGAACACATTCCACTCGATGACTGCGGACGCTCGCTGTCAAATCGCTGGTTTGATGAAGAGTGTCAGCAGCGGCGAACGGATTCCCCTTCGTGCTGCCTCTTGCTTGAAAGCGAGCTAGGAGCGCGAGAATACAGCGCACACGAAGCCATGAGCCATAGCGGGCGGGATAGCCTTCGAACCCCGCGCATACTGCCTTTTTTAAGATAGAACACGCGCGGCCGCGCTCAGCCGCACTCAGCCGCCGCAGCTGGAGTAGAAGAGGAGATGCGCACAAACCTACTCCCCACCCCACCCCCTTCACAGGGTGCGCACATCTCCCCACTCCTCCCCCCCCCCCCTTTGCGCGCTTGAGAAGACGGCGCGCACCTTCCCGCATTCCTCCCTTGCGAGCGCGAGAAGACGCCGCCGCATCAAGCCACCATCCTCGGCTCACCCTTGCAAGCTTTCGCTCGCACCTACAGCATATGGCGTGCGGCTGCGGTGTTATAGCATTTATACTTAATACGAAACATCATGGCGACGCCGGTGGCGGCGACGACGGCGGAAATCTGCCTGGAGTGTCCGTATAATTGCTATATTGCAATGAAAAAACAATAATAATGTTTTAGAAAAGGAGGCGGACGCACTGGCAGGAGCAGTAGGGCGGCATTCTCAATCGACAGTCGGTCGGGAGGCAGGCCCTGGGCCCTCCAGGCAAGCTGCTCCTTCTCGGAGCTGAGCAGTTGCGCCAGCTTGCCCGGCACGCCCTGCTGCTGCAGCTCGGGCAGCAGCCGGCGCCAGCGGTGCAGCAGCTTGGAGCGAGCCTCCTCCCTTGCCGCCGGCAGTGCGCCCAGGTAGGCGGCGCACGCCGAGGCCAACAGGCAGCGCTGGGCCAGCGGTTGGGCCTCCAAGGCTCCCAAGCGCCGCGACCAGCGCGCGTGCTCGCCCTCGAGCTGCGCGAGCAGGTCTTGGGCCGCGGCCAGCCGGGCGTCCGAGTCGCGCAGCCCCATCTCGATGCGGGCAGCCTCCCGGGTGCAGGCGCCCAGCCGCTCGCGCAGCTCGGACACTCGCTCGTCGACGCCGGCCAGCGCCGAGCCGAGCTTGCCCAGGCGTTGTTCGGCGCCTGAGAGTTTCCTGCAAACGGATGTGCAGGCCTCGCCAGTCTTAGCAGAGATGCTCGAGCGCAGTGTTCGACACTTACAGTGGTGTCGCCATAATTTGAATATGCGTAGAAGGACGGCTATTCGAAAAGTACCGTGCAAAACGAGAACTCGGAAGAAAAGAAGTGCGATTAAGCGTATTCCTTCATTCGGCATCTTCCCGATTTCTGGGTTGAGTAAATATATTCGGCTGCGGGACTCTGCAAGTGCCACTCTGGCTAAGCAAGCCGCGAGTGTCACTCACCGCTGCAGCTCGGCCTGCTCCGCTTCCAAGGGGCCGATCTTGTGCAGAACGTCGGCGTACTGCACGTTCGCTTGCACCCAGGCCGCCAGGGGCGCCGCGGCAGCAGAGGCACGCTTTGCGTTCTGCGAAAGCACCGAAAAACATTCCTCAGCAGATATGTTAATTTCACCAGCGACCATGCTTGCTATGTATCTATAGCACGCAACACTCGGTGCTTCACCAACAATGTCAAGCTGGTGTATATATTTGGAGATTTACGTGCCGGGACCACGATCCGATTAAGAGGCACGCCGTAGTGGGGACACCTAAATAATTTTGACCACCTGGGGTTCTTTAAGGTGCACCTAAATCTAAGTACACGGGTGTTTTTGCATTTCGCCTTCATCGAAATAAGGCCGCCGTCGCCGGTATTTGATATCGCGACTTCGCGCTTAGCAGTGCTACACCAAAGCCACTAAGCAACCACGGCGGGTCAGCCGTAGTATAAAGTCTTTGTAGATAGATGGCCTCTGTTTCCTGCACAGTGTGAAATGTAAATACCCAATAACATGCATTCAGTGGCGGGTTGCTAGCCTATACTCTGGCTTGAAAGCGTCAATGCAACGTGGACAAATGGGTACGTCTATACGTCGACGATTACGAATACGTCTACGTCGTAGCTTGAGCAATATAGACGTTCATGTTGCACTCAATGTTTCGTGATGTACATTATGCAACATGTAAGGTACACGTAACTTTAGTGGGTATAAATAAATATGTCCGCTGAAGCTTTCACGTTGTTTGAAACGAAATGTCACTCGGATTTGAGACGACCGCACAAAAATACCATTAGCTGCCGGGGTCCAGGCGTGCAATCTCCAGTGGGAGGCTCACTACATGTTGTGAGTACACACGCGGTACAACACTTCTAGATGGTAAGTGCTTTCAAAGACACGCGAATGATATTTCTCTGATGTAAATGTCTGCGCCAAATGCACGTTTAAGCAAGAAACTTCTATTGCAGTTTTCGAGTGGGATGTTCTTTTTTTTTGCTCCTTCGCCCCGGCATTACACATTCGCCTCGGAAGCCACATTCACAGTGGTCAAATCGGCCAGCTAAGGAGCCGTTAATTAAAAAAGAAACATTTGCAGGAAACGCAAGGCTGCTGTCCCAAAAAATGAGCGACCTGCAGGCAATAGATGGCCGGCTCCGAAGGGCTAGATGAAAAAAAAGTAATTGTGTTCTGAAGGAAGAAACGACTCACCTTTATGTCAAAAGAAGCGCCGTTGGTGCGTAGCAGCTCCTGGACGCTGTTCTTGATCTCGGGTGTGACGGAGCGGGCGTTGAAGCTCATGATTTCTTCTTTGACTCCTCTCCTGGCCAGGAAGCTGGGTATATAGCGCATACTATGGTTAAAATGTGTAGACTACATAACTCTCGATCCAGGCAGTCGTTTACTTCGCAGATTTGTAATTTCTGCTCATATAGAATTTCTTGGAATCTCACCCCAGCTGTAGTACGCACGCCTCATACACTGCACGAAATTTTCAATGCGCCATCTTTTCTGAGAAACGCTAATGGATTGGCAGTTCGCTGACACCATCACCTAGAACCAACGTTGAATGAATTATGGGTTTTTACGTGCCAAAAACATGATCTGCGCCGTAGCGGGAGATTCCGGTCTACTTAAAAAAAAAAATGTGAGAGAACATATGCAAGCACTATTGCACTGCAGGCTCACTTATTCGGATCCCGTGAAGCCACATATACGTTGCTCCCGGCGGTCTGAACAACTGCACCCATTTGAGAAAAAAGAAGCACGGAGTTCCTACCTCTTCATGCTGACCCACGAGGTGTCGAAGATCCCCATGAGTCGCAGCACACCTTCCAGGATGTCTCTGATGACGTCAGGGGGCGCCCTGAGTGAGCGGATCTCCGACAGGGCGTCTGATCGGATGCTCCCGACTGCCTGCTGAGCTGCAGGCGCGCACGCGAGCCATTAGGTTCGCATCGCTAGGTGACAGCAAAGCGCGCTCATTTTGGAAAAAAAAAGAAAGACTGGCATGGCAGGTCCACACGCTCAAGGCAGCGTAATCGAGGGTTCTTGCAGCGTGCCAACTGAATTTATACATTCCTCTCTGTCACTGAAACACCGTTTAAGACAAATGGAGATGCGAAAGGCGGGGGTTTAACCGGAAGGCAAACACCTGGCTTGCTACGCTGCGCTCGTGGTGTGTTGTGTGTTTTTTTAGATTGTTCTCTTTCTTTCGCGCAGTTTTAACCTCCCTCCCAAGAACGTCTTAATAAAGGGAAAAAAGAAAATGAAAAGAAGTAAACGCAGAGAGAAAGAGAAAGCACATACGAACCTTTGAGGCAAAGGGATAACAGAAAAACGGGGGCCAACAAGGGAAGCCTGAGCTCGAAGTCAACGTTTCGACAACTCGACGAACACAAGTCCTCTTGTCTAAACGCTGTGGGACCAGGCTTCCCTTGCCGGCCCACTGTGAATCACCCGTTGATTTGCGTGCTATGAGAAGCCGATCTCTATTATTGGCAGTATATCTTGCTGCGTTTGTTTAGCGCCACATAATTTCTCCGAAGATTGGCCACATTCCGTTTCTTCAAAAGTTAAAGGCTTGCATCGTTGCCTCTCTTGAGCGGAAGGGGAAGAAATAGTTGGAGAAAGTGGGCATTGTGCGGAATCAACGTCATGTTGAAGGGCGCAGAGGATGGGATAGATGACGCTTTGGGTTAGAACTCTCAACGCTTTTCTGCATTTACACTCTTGCCAAAAAGCAAAGCAGAAAGCTTATTGCGGAAACTCCCTAGTGGTACTTGTCAGATAGAGCGTAAGTATTCTTTCCAGTCGCTCGTCTTGCAGACATAAGTCTCTGACGTATACGAACGCGTATTGTCGTATGTTGGCGACGTTTTTTCGGTTTCCTTATTGTCTGTTAACTAATAGTAATAAATAAATAAATAAATAAATAAATAAATAAATAAATAAATAAATGTTTATAGGTATAGCAGATTTTAATTACCCTAACTACACTGATTCGCCTTGATCAATTTAATGTAGCCTATAAAAATTATCCATCATTATTTTATCCCTAATTACTCTTAATACCTCTTCAGTACTCACTATATGTAGTCATAGTCACAAATATAGGTAGTTACACGTAGTCATAAGGCATTTCCATATATCCTCATAGGGCCCCATTTGTAGTTATGGTGCGCATCGTGTCACACGTTAAAGACAGACGGACGGACGGACGGACGGACAGAAGGACAGGTTTTCGAGGGAAGTATTCCTAGAATTCTTGCGCATCGACAATGGTGCCGAGCACGAGGCAGCTTGTCAAGCGACCCACCATTTCGTACGAGCGGCTCGATCTGGGCCAGCTCGCGGTCGATGTTCTGTTTGCGCTCCTTCAGTCGCTCGCTCTCCTGACGCATCGTGGCCCGCAGTTGCTCCATCTCCGCCTTTTGCTCGCTGGTGCTCTGCAAGCGTTTTTACCTCTCAGTCAACGTAGTTCAACTTCAGAAAAGCCTTACCGTCATGCTGCTGGTTATCTGCTGCAGTGCCGCGTCAGCTTCGCCTTGCTTTTCAGCCAGGAGTTTTCGCTGAACAGCCGCCTCTGCCTCGAGCTTGGAAACCGCCTCCTTGGCCTCGTTAAGCTTGGATATGCCCAGCTGTAAAGAAAATAGCCAGCTACTATTGAACCAGGGGCCCTATAACGTAAAACTATTCCAATATGTTTTTATTCCAATCTTCTGACGTCAAATTTGCGTAACCACCGGCGCAAGAAACGGGCTGTCACCCGCAGGGTTGTTTGAACAGACCAATCAAACGCTCTCCTCGACATAGGAGGTCACTTTTGTTTGCTTAAAAAACGAATAACATTACCTACACCGAGCAGCTTGTCTTGTCTAATTGGTTGACAAGAGGCGAGGAGCATTATGAAGTGGAGAGGAATTCGATGGGGCTGAGCCACTACACTGAAAATCGATAACCAGATGAAGAGGGTGGTGCCGGCGTCTGCGATTGGTCCGCTTTTCCTTACTTAGCTTGCGGTGGCTGGTCGAAAATCACGGCGGCATGCAACGGTAGCTCAAGAATGACGCTAAAAGGGATCCTCAGCAAAGAAGAGTTGGCAGAACGATGTTGTAAACGTGCAGAAAGTGCTCTAAAACGTTATGCGGCCACGCAAGAAGTCTTATTATACACAAATAAACCCATGTTATCCGGCAGGTGCGAGTAGCTAGAGCCTGAGCCATCGGCGGCAGCCATCTTTTATTCCTTTCGGAACGGGGCAGCCTGCGGCTATTCAGAAGAAAATTCAGTTTTGTTCGGCATATTAATGCATCTTGAATGCGTACACGTCACTTTGACGCGGTGAGTTCTCGCGGTTTTGTGACGTCGCGTGAAAGGCAGGTGAAGTGGGTGCTGCCCGAAAACTTTTGACCAATAGCCGGGGGCTAATGGCGAAAAGGCGTCGAATCAGAAATAACTGTTTTTCTTTTTTCTGTCAAATCATGCATAATCAGTGTGTACACATCATATCAGATGGGGAGATATCGCGGATTTCGTGACGTCGCGTGACAGACAGGTGAAGGGGGGTGGTCCAAAAAGTTTTTGACCAATCGCGGAGGGCTGATAGCAGAAATGGAATAGAAAAGTTTGGAATAGTTTTACGTTATAGCGCCCCAGTAGGCAAGAAAGCAAAAGTTTGTGGTTTAACTTCGTGGAACTACCTATACGCTTTGACTATATATAACCATGTGGCGTGCAAATCTGATAGCACCTGATATGCACGCCTTTCACCTCGCTTATAGTAAAACGAGATGAATGTACGCTATCCCCGATTCCGCGGAATTACAGCAGAGCTAGCACGGATTTCAGCTATTCGTAGATTACAGCAGTGTATAGCTTCAGCAATCAGATTCCCTAGTTTTGACAATAATAGATCTACGACGCTGCCATTCACAACTGATTTATGATCGCACTTTTCTGCGCCGTCCTCTTTACCCTCTGCAACACGCTCTAAGCATGTGATAGGTGGTTGTGCGACAAAGCTTGCATGCTTCGCATTATCGCTGCATAATTTGAGTGTATATAGCCTCGGCTTGCATGGGTTTGAGCGCGTATTGAATGCATATACTGAACAGAACATATTCGCGCGCGCGAATCAAATTTCCACCGGCATTCCGCGCATCACATTACAGTTAAAGCTCAATCTAACGAAACCCGATTTAACGAAGCTTCTCCAGGAATAAATGAGTAAAAAAAAGCTGTGATTTCTTTTTAATTTTGGCGCAGATGGGTTTTTCTTCGAGCGTGCGCTCTAACGCTACCGTGCACCCTTGTCACGGCCCTAGCTTTATTTTGACGACGCTGCACGCCGCGCCCAGGCAAGGAACAACGGACTCAGAAATCGCTAGCGTTCTTACGTACCAGATGGCGCTAGGGGCGGCGGTATTTGGCCCCCCTCGCGGACGTTTTACACGTGCAGGCGAGGGCTAGCGGCAAATAGCTTGCCGCGGTACCTTTTGAGATCTCTAAGTTGCAATTTTAGATTTCGAAGAATCGAAAAATCCCTTACTCGATTGTACGAATTCCCGATTTAACGAAATAATTCGAGCATGGTCATCGCTTCGTTAAATCGAGTTTCAGCTGCATGGCCCTACAAGCTAAGCCCGCTTCCACGAATATCAAAACCGTTCCTTTCACGCCTCACAAGGCGAACAGAACGACCATATACGTTTCATTGCCGCTTTTGACCTTAACGACTGACTTTCGAGCGAGGAGGAACATCGCGAGTGCCAGTTCACCTGCAAGTGCTTCTTGGACTCCTCCATGTCCGCCTTCTGCTGAGCGAAGACATCGCGGAAGGCGCACACCATGGTAAAGTAGTGGCTGGGGCCGACAGCGAGGCCGCCCGAAAGGCACGCCTCGTGCAATTGGAGGAACAGGGCTGCGTCGGGCGCACTCTGGCTACCCACGCTGCTGGAGTCCAACACGAGGGCGGGAAGCTGCGACGCGTTCGCAGAGAACACTCGCGATTAGTCACACCTGTGATTAACCAAACGAGATGTGCGGAAATCACCAAGTTGGGGGAAGGATGGATCTAATGGGGAAAGTGGCACTCAGCTGAAAGTACTAAGAAATTGTAAAAAAAAAAGGGGGGGGGGAAAGAACGCATATCTGTCTCTCGAAAAGAATGCTTTGAAGTTGAAGAAACACTAATCTCGGTCCGAGGACAGAACTCGGCTTCGCTGTCTTTCAGGCGCATGCAGACGCATTGGGGAGAGCTAGCCAGGAGACTAGCAGATGGCACCGCGAGGGCCAAATCAGTGCACAAGCTTACCGGACTGCGAAGAATTTTTTTCTTCAGTCGTGTAGATTTCTTTATCTGCCTTGCTGCGATACACAGCTCAGTCGTTCCGTTAAGCGACTGGATCATTTCAAGAGAGACCCCCTGTCCACCAAGAAGTTATCTACGACAACCTACCGTTATACATGTCGAGGAGCCCAAAACAATACGTACTCAATCTAGACAGCCCTTTGTGAGTGCTTCCGTTGGGCTATACCTATATATAAATGAAGCTTTATCTAATTTTTTCTGCAAACATTTTCTCTTCCTTTCTGAAAGATCCACACATGTTTCTCTTGTACATACGCGCGGCGCACGAATTACTCAATATTCTGTCGAGTTTGGCCTTGAAAGGCCGATATAATCTAACGCCCATTGACGAAGACGTGAGATGCTCTAAACGTACCTGCTTGAAGCTGTCGCGGCTCCAGGATGAAAGCCAGTGCACGCTGCAGCCCTTGCGCAGCCACGGGTGACGTTCTGCGTGGCGCTGGACGAACGAAGCGTCCAGGACCAGTGCCACGTGCAGGTTCCTCCGCACGCCTGCAGGTGTGCATGCGGAATGTATCCGTTACGAGTGAGTGCTCCCGTAGATGCACACTTGCAAATGTTATAAGTAGGGATGAATGCCGTGCACATCTTGGGCAAATGGTGGTCTGCTAAAACATGAGCTCGTCTATTACAGTTTAAAACGCTCCGGGAATTCTAAGACATATTTTTTTAACACAGCAACTTAGAAGCGGTGTGTGTATGCGCTAGTGGTTAATCATTGGCGTGACGGTGGCAGCCGGCGACGCAAACACCGGCGGCAAACTGCAGACCCAACAGACTGATTCAGGTGAACGTGTTTGCGTATAAAAAGGCGTGCAAGCGGGTGAAGGAAATCACCGCTTGGCCTACTTAACCGAGGTTATCGGCTTGAATGCAGGTCGACTTGTGATTTTGTTTGTACACTTCGTATGCTTTATTATACGTTATGATTTGACATATTCAGCGAACGATCAGTTGCTTGTCAACAGCGTGTTGTACGTGTGCTTTCTGTGTGCCTGCTCAATTCGTTCTGTCAGTAGAGAGAGACAGAGCATTCATAAGGGGGGAAAGGCAGGGATGTTAACCAGGCTGAGCACCGTTGGCTACCCTGCGCTGGGGAATAGAAAAAAAAGGACTGAAAGATGACAGAATAAAGAGGAGTTCACAGTTTGCATGGGCATACAAGCTGTGAAGCGTTCATCGTTCAGGACATCACAAGTGGTTAAGTAGGCTGGTGCACCTCGGGAAACGCTGCAGCGTTTTTGTGGCTTAGCAGACGCACGCTGCCACGGTCACAGCATCTTCTCTTCTGTAAAAGGCCTGTGATCTAATTTGCCCTAAATCTGTATGAAGACCAAGCCTCTCATCTTTTTATGCTGGGCAGTCACACCGGAGGTGTTCTAAGGTTAAAGTGATAAAAGCTCGACAGTGTGGAAAGCTTACGGCGGCAGAAATGCTCCCAAGGTGCGAGCCCGTCGGCTTCGGGCTCCCCTTCCTGCAGAAGAGGCGCTAGGTCAAGTTCGTCGGGCCGGAAGAGTCCCGGAGCCTCGCCCGTTGCCCACAGGGCGGCCAGCAGGTCGAGCGAGTCCTCGTCCAGCTGTTGGTCCTCAAGTAGCAGTACCGCCCTTTGGCACTCGAGCCCGGCCGACTGCACCAGCTAGAACAAGAGAGAGAGGGGGGAGGGCAACGCTCGCTTGCAACTGCAGTCGGCGGCAGGTGACCCTGCGCGTGGCATGTTCATCAAGAGTGCTGATTCGGGTCTGATTTGGTAATTTAATTGCGCGCGCCACCCCCCCCCCCCCCCACACACACACGGACGCACGGACGCACGCACGGACGCACACGCGCACACGATGTGTGTGAAGATGTGTGTTGGCCTTTAAGGGAGTGCCTCATTCTGCGCGCTCGTTAAACAGGCGTACGACGATGCCTCCACTCGGTCTCTTTCCGTAGTGAACGGCTATCATTTAAAGCGAAGCTTTCTGGGCGAACCTTCCCAGACTTTCCTGACCGTGGCTTCTGCTGCTGTCTTGCAGAATAGGCGCCCGCCTGTCGTCGCGTAGCACGTGCGCGAGAGACCACCTACTATTTATACCATGTGTGCCCGCGCCAGATTCCGCGAGGCCTTGGAGGCAGGAATGATACAGGAGAATAATAATAATAAACATTAACGCTGTCTTTCGCGTTGTACTTCTCTCAGCATACACCTGTACTAACATTTCTTCCCTCTACTATCTGTCACCTTCGTCATGGCGACACCATTGCGTCGACGTCTCATAGTGCGCATTCACATGAATCGCTGTTTGCACTTCGGTTATTGTGAACGGTGCAGCGCATAAACATTAACATTACATGAGACAACGCGTTGCATAGATGACAATGACGGCTTGACGAAAGCTTCTCTTCACAGAGATACCAAAATGTGCGTTGGACCTGCATAATCTTTTTTTTTTCTCGAGCAAAGTTCCGTGATGGAAGCGGTTTACTTTCTTAGGCAGTCACCACAGGTCGGAAAATTCACGGCCCAACTCTCGCCACTCGGTGAGTCTGAATGTGAGTGAGTCAGGCTGAGTCTACTTTTGGCGAGTTTGAACGCGAGAGAGCCTCGCTGGGTCTAATTTTTGGTGACTCTGAGTCCAAGGGAGCCTGATGAGTGGGACTACTGGCGATTCTGACTCCGAGTAAGCGTTAGTTGAGTCTACATTTCTTGCGAATAAGTCAGACTGACTTCTGTTCAATTTGCCGAGCCTGTCACTGACTAGACGGCACGTACCGGACGCAGGTCGGATCTGCTGGCGGCCAGCGACCGACCTCGAGGAGAGACGCAAGGCAGCCGAGCTCGGTGGGCAGCCAGGCGCACGGCCAGACGGCGGGCCATTCCAGAGGCACCGCCGACCAGGATCCAGCCGGTCGGTCGTCCCAGAGCCCAGTCGGCTTGGGCCACTAGCGACAGCCACTCGTGCACTGGCACCGCGTACGCACCTGCATCGATCGATGACCCGGTTGCACGACTGTGTCTGTTTGTCAGCCCCGAACAGGTTGCGACATTCCACTTGTGAAGTAATTAAGCACTCGGGCGTTGTATAAATTCTGGCAGGTCAGAAAAGAAGACTTGGAATCGTTCGGCAAGGCACTATTCTGACGGCCATGAAAAATGACAACCAAGATATGTGAACGCCATGCCTCGGGAGACGTCTCCTCGGTGCGGGCTACAATCTTAGCTCTTCCCTACTGTATTTTTCTTTATTTTTCGTTAGCGTGCTCGTGCGTGCAAGTTTCCGCAAGGAATTAAAGCCGAAGTCTTACAGGCACACCTTCCCGTGCTGCTGCTGTTGTTTTGCCAACCAGCTCATACTGCAGGACAGCACTCATACATAACGAATCGGTTTATATGTATTTCCATCTGAACTACGCCTACAGAGGAGCCGCTTACCGGCTCTGTCCTCTCGGGAATAACGCATTGAAGCAATAAACGGTATCCTAATATCCTCTCTGCAAAAGAATATACGCCTTCAATTCATTTATTAAAGCGGAGCGTTCTGTGCCTTCTTTGCCGGGGATCGGAGCATCAAGGCGGTCGGCTTCTTTCCGAGTAAGGTGGACCGGCCCTGGAGCAACGACGCCCAGAACCACTCGTTGCCTGGAGCCGGTGCAATAGTAAAATTGGTTGATCACGTATAGGGCGTGATGAAAAATGGGCCGATCACGGAGGGAGTGAAATCCGCGGTCGCGTAGATCACGTTGCTCGCGTGGCGGTGGGGGGTTTCCTCGTCTTGCCGATTTGCCGGGCAGGCACGTAAATGCTATGCTGCAAAGAGCGTTGCAGAAGATGAACAGTTTTGTATAATTAACTGCTTCGCGAAAGTTTCGCTTCACATAAATTTCAACATTTGCGTTGGATCTGCATAATGTTTCTGTTTTTATTTCCATCTCTCTCCCTCCCCCCCTTTCTCTCTCTCTCTACCTCTCTCTACTCCAATTTCCTAATCTCCCGGATGAGGTAGCGAGCCGCACGTTTTTCTTGGTTGATCCCCTTATTTTAATTTGCTTTCCGTCTCTAGTTTTCTTGGTAGTGTCAAGTGTTCTGAATATTGACTTAGCTTTTTATGGATGGCATGATTTGGCGGCTGTGATCAGCCGCAAGATATAACACAACGATGATCGTGAAGACAGATATAGCTCACGAAGAATATTGGTTTAAGTGCATTACAGTAGCTACATCCATGACGACGCGACAAAACGGCAAAGCAATGCACCATCACCCTAATTTTCGTTTAGATAAGACCAATGAAAAGATGGTTATTATACTACGTTTGCTAGGAATGCAATATAGTGCTAAGCAGGGTTACAAAGGTACTCTGTATACATACTCCTGGCAAGCCTGCTGTTATTTACGGAGTGTGCGTGGAGTGTCGACCTGGATAATCGTTGTATATAGTCTGTCGCTCCTAGATATCAGATTTATTAATAACTATAAAGCGGTTGTTGCAGCACAGCACCTTACAGTGCGACAGTAAGTGCATAAAGTTGAATGAGCTAAACGCACACCACAATGTGCGAAAGAGCGTTGTGCCCCGCCACCTCAAACTGTCTTGTTCTACATGGCGTGCATAACTTCAAGCAACCGCACCCGAGAGTAACACGCACAAAAACATCATTTGGAGGAGAAAAGATTATGGAAACACAGTCAAACTCCAAAGCACGTACCACATTCTCTGACTGTCTTGATAACAGCGTCATTCCAATCTTTCAAATCAAGCTTATCGAGCTGGCTTCCCCACGCGGCTGTTTTTGTCGACGAGTCGCCAGGCTTGGACACGTAGACAACTTCTGCGAGTGACAAAAAGAAGACAATACAACAGTCGGCTCTTGTGTCAATTATTTCTGAATAAATAAAAAGGGTATCCATCGCAGATGTATGCCAATTCGAGCAACTTTGTACATCAAAGACAGCGAAGGTGTATAGCCGAGTTTTGACGACACCTTCCTGAAGTAATGTGGGTCTGTTTCGCCACTTCCCGAAACGTACGCAATACTTTGCAAACGCATCACTATATCGAGTGCAATTTCTTCGCTATACCAACGCCTGTTCAAATGTTTCGCTATGTTCTAGCTTTGTATTTCTACATGGGCGCGTTACATCAGACGCATGCTCTTGTACTCCGCGCCGGCTGTATACCGATGCCGGCGTCTGAGTGCGCGTTCTAACGGCCTCGCAGAGCTACGTTGCTGGCTGCTCTTTGATTGACATATTTGATACCGATCACTGCCGCACAAAAACCGTTGTGGAACATCCCTTAGCAGCTTCGCTGTACAACTTCGGTCACAAAGCTAGCCTTTAAAACATATCCGCTTTGGTACGGCTACACTGCAGGGGACGTCTATGCGGTATAGCCAGGGGAATGTGAGGACGGACGGCACATGCGGCAAGCAAGTGTTAACATCTATGAATGAATGAATGAATTAATTAATGGAAGTTTATTTAATAAAGAATAGTTTTGTTCGCCCGTGAAATCCGTACAGGGTGTTTGACCTTCTTTATTTACTCCATGCCAATCAACTCTTTTCCGGTAAACGAGTGAAAACAGAGCATTAAAAGCATATATTGCCCGTCTTGACTAATTTAATGTCGCTCTTTATTGTGTCTTTAACCCTAGCGCTACATTGTGAAGTGAACACCCGTAGGGGCGGATTCCCACGACGAACCGAATTTCGTGGACGAGCACGACACGGCCATAACATGGCTAGCGACTCAAGCCGCGCACCGAGGGCGCGCAGACGCCCTTGTTTCGAATCCCGCTTTAGCGGCACAGCGCGCGCACTCTGACGTTTGGCGTCGAAACACGGCCTCCGCACGATGACGTCTTCTCGCACCATTTTCGTGTTGCAGAATCGCGGACGAATGTTGGGGCCAATGGGCGCGCAGTACGCCCGCCAAGAGGGCGTCCAGCTGCGCGCGGTCCGCGTCGTCGGCCAGCGGGTCCCTGAAGAGTCGGCAGCCCTCGTGTGCCCAGCAAGCCAGCAGGCCTTGCGCGTCCGGCGCAGAGTAGCGCACCAGGCCCCGCACCCAGTCGGTCAGCAGCCGCGCCGTCAACCTTTCGGCAGCAGCAGGCAGCCGAGACTGAGCCTGAATCGCAGGAACGCACACGTCCGTTCCACTACAGTTTTCTGATGTGCCTGAGTTTTCTAATGCGTCTGGTGTACCGTGACCGGCAGGCGCGGTCAGGCAGTCAGGCTTAACAAACTAGGCTTACAGGCCAGTCGCAATTAAATTAGGCTGCATCACAGACGCGTTCACATTTACCTTGGCCAGCCTTCCTCATACAGTCACGTCCTCGCTGTGTTGCCTCAGCGTAACATCATCGCAGCAGTTTTGCTTTCGTGCCTATGTGCACTTGCTGACGTCATAAGGACAAACAGGTATGCTCGACGATAACAAAACTGTTGCGCTTGAAAGCACCCCCCAAAACATAGCGTTTTCCCTGCACTGCCGTCACTCATTATTACTGTCATGGTGCCAACAAAAGCCACGGTCTAGGAATGGATTGTGAGCTACATTTTGCCTTGACGAGTGAAGTTTTCGGGATTCGATCGAGCACACACTGGCGAAACTACTCAAAGGCCTAATTCACAGCTATTTTCCTTACCCTTCATGATCTTTCCTAATCCAAGAACTTACCATGAAACTGCGACTGGAGCTCACCTGCTGCACAAGGGTAACCATAGAAGCGGCCAGGGCCTCGTGTTGGTCGGCCAGGCTGCCTTCAGCCAGATGCTGAGTTACCGGCCGCAGGTAGGCGTCACATATTAGCGCAAGCTCCTTTGGCTGCGGAGCCCTGCGATACGTTTCAGCGCTTTTTCAAGTGTGCAAGCATGTTTAATGCCACGAGGTCAGGCACCCATTCTCGCTGATGACGTGCAACTGACGTCAGAAAAGCAGGGGCTGAATTCTCAAAGCTTTTCCTTCTTAGGAGGTCTTTGCCATTGGGCGGCCGCCTTCGCTAATAGTTTGTCCAGAACCAGAATTGGCTGAAATTTTCTCTCACGAGCAGTTCTATAGTGCAAAAAGCTTCAGCGAAGGCCCAGGTCTCCCCGTTTACGCAATCGGAGCGTCGTTCGCAGAATCCACGCAAGCGGAACGCTTAAACTTCAATATCGGATTTAATTTTATTACCCAAGATGGGCAAACGCAGGAAACGCCCGAAGAGCCCTATGTTGGTATTTGAGTGTTTTAAGTGAAAGGCGTCTGCAGGAAGACAAGCGCGAACGAAAAGACTGTACGTCGTAATTGTGAACGCGACACTCCGCATGTTCTAAAGGCTGCGATTTTGCTTTGACTGTAATGTCGTAGTGTCGCTGTTCATCAGTTTTCTTTTAGTGTGTTGTTTATTGCATAACGACGTTCTGCGTGGAACCATTGTATCGTGCCCGTTTTCCTAAACAGAAACTATGCCCAGTATAATGTGACGTTTCTGTTCTGTTTCCTTCTCGCGCTTCATCAGTAGTCCGAGCGGCCTTCTTCCTCTTTATCGCTTTGATCAGCCAATAGCGAGTAGTGTATGATAAGGAGGGAAGAGAATCGAACGAAAAGAACCGTCACATTACTCCGGCCTGTCAGTATAAGTGCATAATATTTTCTTATCAACGGGACGAGACCTAGACTCCGACAAATATCCGCTTGACACGACTACAAAAGCGTGAGAGATAAGGCGCTGTCGTATTGGAGAGCGAAGCCACGCACGCACCCGAGAGCGAAGACGCGCGCTGCCGACAGCAGCCTGGGCGGCAGCGCGCTGGCAGGCAGCGCGACGGTGGCCACCAGCTGGACTCGCTGCAGCGTCACCCACGGACAGCCGGCCTCGGCGGGGTCGTGGTATCCGCCGTGGGTGCGCACCTGATGCAGCCAGGAGGCCAGCTGGCACGAGCCCCAGCGGTCGCGGCGCGCCGCGCCCAGACCGCGCAGGCACAGCACCAGCCAGCCGGCGGCGCCCCGAGGCTGCAGCCCGCCGCCGGCGCACGGGGCGCACGCCTGGCGCAGGGCGCGCGACACCTGGGCGGCGCCGGTCTGCGCCGTGCAGGACAGCCAGCGGACCTCGCACGGAGCCGGCAGCCGCGTCAGGCAGTGAGACAGCAACACGCTGCGGATGTTTTCATCATCATCATCATCATCATCATCATCATCATCAACTACAGCTACTGCAGGACGAAGTCGTCTCCCAGCGATCTACTTCCAATTATACCTCTGTCCTGCCTCAGTTGACTTAATATCACGCTTTAAAAGTAGACAGAAACCCGGGGCACTATGCCGACCAAAGTAAAATTTAAAAGAAAATAATATCATGCCTGCAAATTTCATCATTTATTATAGGTGGTGGAGGAGGAGCGGTGTTGCTTGCTGCAGGCGGACCTATGGCAAAAGTTGCCGGCGATTGCTCCACCTGGACACCGCCTGTCAAGCGTGAAGCGGTCTGAAATACTTCGCCGTCCAGCTTACAACACCAGGTATGCTAAACAAGTTGACTTGGAGTCGAATACGAATGAGCCCTAGAAGCCCTGCAGGATTTCAAAGCTATCTTATGGTATAACTCATCTGAGGCTGTATCTTGTTCTGATCGATTTCACGTTCCATGCCCATTTTTTTTACAGCGAAGCTGTATATGGCTAGATTCTGGAAAAAATTGCGTGTGTCTATCGAGCCGTGTAGATCGAAAATTTCCCCCATACATGAGCCAATCCCGAAGATAGGGCAATACCGGGTCGACCCGCAGCGCAGGTGAAGCAGGCTTTAAGTACTTCGCCAACTTACAAAAATAAGTTTAATATCTGTGGTCCAAATACAACCCGTGTCGCATATTAAGCTAATAAGAACAGATACTACACTTTGACCCGCGTCGGCCATGTCTACGTTCGCACCGCCCCCTCTTCGTCGGCGTTCCGAGCGCTTGCGCATCTCCTTTCCTTTCGCTCTCCCGTGGTGGCGCTCCCGTAAGCGTGCTGCCCGCCAGGACCGCGAGGCGGAAAGAAATGCGAACCGTCCATGTGGCCCCGATCATGCAAACTTAGAACATCTCACCGGAGCAACGGCCAGGTTTCAGAGGGAGTTTGTGGGGAGCCAATTTTGTGTGGTCTGTGTTGTGTGTAACCGCTTGTGGTTTTCAAGTGATCTCAGAACCATTACTGCACTGCGGGACGTCGACCAACGCACGATCGCCTTGTCTATGGTTCACCGGTGGATACGATGAAGCAGTGTGTGCCCTCGGAGTGCGGCGAGGTGCGTGTCTCAACATCGTCGAGGAGGGACTAGTCGCACCTCGCCTTTGATTTATGTGCATACGGTGTTTGACGCATGGCAATGGATAGTTCGCCATTATAGGGGCCCACATGCACAACTTCATTGGTCATCCACCTTCACATAGTGGAATGGCACTGAATTTTTTTTTAAAATTACCTATCGCGTCGAATGAACGTTCCCTGGGATAGCGACGGCGCGATGACGATGAGCGAAAAGAATGACAAATGAAAATGGAGCTTTCAATAATCTAGCTTTTAAAAAAGATGTTTCATCACTCACTCAAAATTCTGCCCCATGGGCAGCACTTCATAGCGATAACTTTTGTTTTACGTTCTCTTTTTCCCTTGGTCATTGGTGTGCTCAAACCCGCGCCTTTTGCTACCGCTAAAATTTGGCTGAGAGCATGACGCGAAAACAATAGGCACCGAATTAGCAAAGCTTCACGCAGTGGGAACGTTTGAACTTGAATATTGAATCGAATGTTATTACTTGAAGTGAGTAAACACCGGAAACGCCTGAAAAGCATCACACCGATATTTTAATGCTTTAAGTGGCAGGTGTCTGCAGGAGGAATGCGAACGGACAGATCAGTGGTGAGCGAGTCGCGAGGTCATTCAAAGGTCAGAGGAGACAGGCTCTGTAAACGCCAAGTAGAAGTGGGCGCAAAATGTGTCTGAACAAGGACAGATGCTCTTGGAATCATGCCGCCAGGTTTTGCCACGCAGAGCGGAATCATCTTTACTGACAAATCTCACTGATATACTTACACAGTGGCTGGAGTTTTTATTCTAACAATATTAAAAGAAGATTTTGCGCTTTCCATTGCTTCGGTTTCTCTCAGATTTTGCAACAACATCGTATCTAGTGGTCCGAATCCTTCAATAAAACACTTTGAATTATTTTGCTATCTCGGTCCACTCTGTAAAAGACAGTAGGAAAGAGAGAGAGAAAGCAAGAGCGAAGTTAAACATTCCACGCGTGCCCTGCTTCAAGGCGAGCTGCTGCAGAGAAGTGAACTGGTTTTGCTGCCTCTCTGCAACGTAAAGTCTGGACGAAACAGACAAACAGCAATGCTGAGTGTATTATTGAATGATGCGAAAAAAAAATAATGTACCCTTGTTGCAATATATGAGTCATGAGAAAGTAGCGGCAAGTGCGTGATCTTCTAAAGTTGTCGAGAATGAAAATTAGTGTCACTGTACGGGCCACAATAAACTCGACAGCAACACCAATAAACTCAGCAAGGCACCTCTTGCCGCAGCCGTCTGGTCCAGCAATGATCACCAGCTCTTGCGACGCCAGCCACGGAGTGAGCACGTCCATGGCATTGCAGACGTCCACCGTCTCCACCACGGGCATCGCCGGAAGCTCGGAAAGGTTGATCTCCCGCGACGACTGACAGAAATAATATATATATATAAGAAGTCAACAAACCAAGACACCAACGACAACACAGGGGAAATTACTTGTACTTGCTAAGTGAATTAAAGAAATTATGAATTAATGGAAATGAAAGTGGATGAAAAAAAAAAGCAACTTGCCGCAGGTGGGGAACGAACCATCCACTTTATGGGGAATATATATATATATATATATATATATATATATATATATATATATATATATCATAAGAAGCCAACAAACACTTGACACTGTTGGCTTCTTATGATATGACTAATACAAATCGGGCCCCTCGGTTAACACCCTTTCTTCTCGTTAATATATATATATATATATATATATATATATATATATATATATATATATATATATATATATATATATATATATATATATATATATATATATATATATATATATATAGACATTTAGGTGCTAACAAAATAGTACACAAGACATACAGATGCAACAATAACTTCGTCGTTATGGCATATTTCTCCAGATATTATAGGTAGGGCAGATCCAACGCACTTTTTGTAATGTACGCTAAGCGAAGCTTTCTTGAATCGCCTCACAAACACTGTGCAAAGAGACATACAATGCATGCAGTTGCATTTTACTCCCACGTTACGCAATCGTTTGCCCCTTCTGCTTAAATACGAACGCAAGTTACGTGGCTTCGCGGCATGAGGCGTGGATGCAGCGATGACTTGCAGGCTAACGCGACATTTCGGACAGTGACGAAGAAAACGTTGTGAGCCGAGGTATACTGGGGTGCAAATATGTATGCGACAGCGATGCATGTTTCACGCTTCAACACCTGTGACGAAGACGTAATTAATGAAAGACCCTTACCACGTGATCCACGCAAACGCGCAGATCCCGCCGCTGAGTCTATTGGCGCGAAATCCTTTGTCCTCTGCAAATGCCCTTTGTCCTGTAAAGGTTCTTCGGGCTTTCCCTCTCCACACCAGAGTTTCAAGCTCACCCTCGCGGCTCGTGCCCTTCGTATAAAACCCCGAGCGGGTGCCCGAATGTTATACGCTGCACATCGCACTAGTCCCACGCAGTGCGGCGACACGAATCAATGCAGTCATCGGCAGTTTTGTCCGGGAGAATAAACCGGCAATGGTAAGACGAAGCTCCTGAAAATGCCAGCATGCCGAGGAGGCCTGAAACTCTCCGCGATGACGATTTTTACGAGGGAACTAGTAACCAAGACCCTACAGAAGCTATTCTATACCATATGGATTACAGACTTTTGTGCTAGTTGGTTTGATAGAGTTATAGGGGCCACAGCGCTTAGCTGACGCGTACAAGGAGGAACGACAGGTACTGTCGACTTTTCTACTGATGCAGCACTTCGAAAAAAAAAAAATAACTTCCACCACAGAACGATACACCGGCCCTGGTCATGATAGCATCAGCGGTATACTCAGTAGCCAGCGTACTCAAACGAGGAATGGATGCCAACCGCGCCCAGTAAATCTTTTCACGAGTAGTTGCCCCTGCTAATCATCCAGGTGCTTGTAGAAGCTTAATTAAGCGAAGACGACGCAAGAAAAAAATAATGATAAAAAAAACGGGCACAATGGAAAAGGAGCCGCGTACCAGAACAAGTCCGCGAATTCGATTGGCTTCGAAGACGGGTAGGGTGCTAGCTCATCGCTCGAGAACGTCTGGCTCGATTTGGCGTAGTACCAAATGGGCGGAGTCCGAATTGTGACAGGCGCGAGACTGAGCACCACACCCTTCTTGAATACGTAGCCACCGAGGGAGTATGGCACATGGCGAGACAGTGGCGAGACCCCACGCTCGAACGCAGAGGGATCGTAATCTTTTCGCCCAGTTAGTATTCGCCGTCACGCTTTTTGTGATGTGGCAGCATCGCAGTTTGGCGAGTCAAGCCGCCACTCACAGCTTGCTGGTTTCTCATCAACGCAGAAATGCCGGGTGGCGAAGTATAGGCAAATATCTGTAGCCGAAAAGCTCGACACAAATCGGGATGATGCCTTCTTATGCCAGTCGGCATACGCGGTTTTTTGGAGTTAGGAACGGTATATCTGATTTTGCGAGCGAAGTGTGGTACTTCTATTTCGGGGAATGGTCCGAAAATTCCCTCGTCGAATGCTGTTGGATATGCACAGACAACCAGATCTTTAACAGTACCACACGAGTGTCGACTGACCGGCCGGTCAGTGCCTTCCAACGGTGCGAAGCGAAGAGATCAGCACGGTTTTGCTGATATCTTGCTACTCTCTTTTGCTTTTGCTGATATCGTCCCAATGCGCCTTTAGCAGACGCTGACCGGTCGGCCCGTCGACGCTCGTGCGGTACTGTTAAAGAATCGGTCGACTGTACGGACAGGTCAAGTAGACAGGGTACTCTAATGCGTCAGCATTTCACAGGACTTTCGCTGCAAGAAATAGGGTAGCAAGGAAAGCTTCGCCTTAAAACCTGCGTTGCGGTTGCGTGGGCTCTAGCCGTTAAACGTCGACAGGCCTCGCGCCGAGAAGGCACCTGAGTCGGCGGGAACGCGCCCACGTGATGACCCCTGCCACTGGAGTCCTGAACTGAGTTCACCACCTGGAAGACCCGTCGACTTTTCTTCTGCTTCTTTTAAACATATTTCTCTTTTTCACTGACAGAGAGAGTTTAACGTCGACGTATCTCGTCACGAGTGCCGCTTGGTTTCACTTGTTCGAGAAGGAACTCGGCTACACTCTCGTCAACGACGTGAGAAGGCCCGCCTCGCTACGACGACCCTGCATTCACTTTGCACTAATGCGCGATTTCACCGGCGTCTGCTCTGACTTGCCACTTCACTGATCACAGAATTCTCGTGTCAGCGTTGCAGTTCCTGCGATACGGTAGTGTGGGCTCAAAGTACGTTTCATGTGCGGTAGTACTGCACGAGTCGGTTCCGTTAGGCCGCAATCCCTGTGCAATTGTTTTGGTTGTCAGGATTTCACAAAACATGATCTGCATATAATCTAACAACCTCCGCCGTTTGTCTCGCTAAATATTTCTGTGGTAGGCAAAACAATAATCATTGAGTGCTATCGTGGTGTCCATTGTATATTATGGTCTGGGTCACGATGGCTTGAATGTGTCGTTGTCAGTTCCCGCAAACACTGCTTCACGTGTGTTTTATGGACATCCATTCATAACCTCCATCCATAAACAACCCATCCGCGTGGGTTGTTTCGTCTGCTGAACTAAAAGGACAATCACCGAATGTTGACGTATACAACTCTCTCAAATGTAGCCTGAGGAGCCCGTGAATTTTTAACAAGGGTAGCGTCAGCAGAATGAGTCAGCGGATTACCCACCTGTGGCTCGTACTTGGCCAGCCTGCCGGTACCCTTGTGCCAGTAGCAATTCAGAGGACGGCTGGGGTCGGGCGCTGACACATTCATCCAAGAGAAAATCTACGAGCAGTGAACAACGCGCAGTCAGTGATCTCTGCATAACGAGCGGAGTTTACAAATGACATGAAAACGAAGCACAACGAAGAATTGGCTGCTTTGTTGAAGTATAAGAGAGCAAGTAACGGTTTATATTACACAGGTACCAAGCTTAACACCATAGTTGTGCATGTTAGCGTATGTAGTACACTTCAAAAGGAGAAGTGATGCACGCGTCCGGTAATAAATCTTTTAAAAGGGAACTTGTAAGAATACGACGAGCGTGGACTTTCAACCTCGTTGGTATCGCAGCGCTATGCGTGTGTCGTCTTTCAGGTCCTCGTCATTTATGCACTTAACCGCTGCTATGTATGTAAGAATACTTTCACAGAAATAAAACACCGGACAGACGGACGGTGTTTATTTGTTTTTAGGTTGCCGCATGACGCGTTTCTCAGCGTTCACAGGCGTCGGAACGCCATGCATTTCGGAGGCCACGCGCAGGCTTCGCAGCGAAGGCGCTGGATGGCGCCGTGTGTTCTTAGGGAGGCGCTAAAGGGGAGACCAGCTGCATTATACGCCACATACAAATCTCGTTTCGACTGTGGCAATAAGTTGCGTCGCTATATTGATTCAATGTTAATGCATTGCCGTGGACAGTAATTGTGAGATGGGTTCCGCCACATTTTTTTTCAACTCCCAGTTGAACCAAGAACCTTTCAATAAAATCTCAATATTGCTTAAGTTGAGCAAGTGTACGCGCCGATGGAACTGTATCTTTCTGACGCTTCTTCATATGGTGCTGATAACATTTTGAGAAGAAACATCGAATAAGCACTCGTAATATGAATGATAGCTGATATAATTTATTGCATTCGACTGATTTTTGTCCAAATTACTTTATCAGGACTTTCTACGTATCTAACAAAGTTTTCGCACCTGACGTTTTGTCCTTTGGTGGTGTTGTACATTGCAGCTAATGAAACCCCCCGAGTTGCGCATTTTTGAGAAAATTCTAGAGGCCGTCCATGTTTTCTTTCGCTCGCAGTGATTCATGGTAAATGTTTTTGATGACATTGTAAATTATTTAGAACAATGGCAAACAAAACTAAAGAAAGCTATGCTGGCGGGCTACCAGCACTATGCGAACAAAAGAAAAGAATGGTGATCACGAAGGTTCCTGTTTGAATAGCGCGGTCATCATGTAGAAACTTGGTCCGGTTGCTGTTGCGTATATTTTCGGAAGGCGCCCAAACAAAAGAAGTACAATGCGTGTCCTTCTTTTACTTGTCTTTCGTCTAAGCACTGGTCTTCCAAACAAATGGTCTCCAATCCACTTTGTGAAGGTGGTTGGACAGCGAAGCTGTAAACAACTATATAGAACGAGTACCCATTGTGACGTAGGTCGAAGTTATTCACGTGGCAACATTCTCATGTACTTTATTTAATTATTATCCTAAGACGTTACGACGGCCTGCGATTTGGCTTGCGCCGCTACTTCGTGCACCTACGATGGAGGGGAATAGAGAGAAGAGAAATTCGCCGCGCGTCGTGTGCATGCTGGTCTTCAAAAGCCCTCACTATACGTGGCCTTACCATAGCAGTGTCACAACACAAATCACTTGCTATGCGGGTTTTTCTTTTACGTACGAAAGTGTAGTTACATCACTCCCTGCTACGTATGCTACAGTCAAGCTGCCGTCGCCGCGGAAGCTTGCGCAACAGTAATCTTTAACGAAACACGTGTGTGGGGAGCGCTGCGCGCTTCTCATTGCATGTAGGCGAAGGAGCGCCTTATCATCAATTATGCGGCTCTGAAGCTTGTTTTAAACTTGTTCTTTATCGAAACGTATGCTGTTCTGTATGTTGTAGGCGTGATTCCAAAGAACGTTTGTACTGTTCGCTTCACTTTGCTTAGTACTCGTAGCCTCTGCCTTACGGGGGTATGAGCAATTGCATTTGGGGATATGAGTCACAGATGATGATATTTCTGTCGACTTTACGCCACGAAGAAATCCCGGGATTCTAGCCATAGACAGCTTCGCTGTAAAGTCTGAACTGCGTCAGAGCACGTATTCTAAAACATGGCTGCCATGCAGTAGCATAGGTGTACCTCTTTGGCGACCTTGTCTCTTCCACTTGGACCCAGGCTGACGGACAGCCCTCGAGCCAGCGCAAGCGCAAACTCAGGCCTGGTCTTGACGCTTTGTAGGTAGGACAGAGCGTTGTGTACCACTGCCGTAGCGGACGTCTCAAGGACGAAGTCCTTCTGCAAATAGGACGTTTTAATTGAGCGTCACAATGTCTGTCTGCGGCTTGGAAAAATAGAAATAAGCTACTACCCCTAGCTGTGTAACAGTGACGTTTTAAGCATCATAAGCTTAACATACTTAAATATATCAAGGCCATATCGTAATTATCATATCAAATTCTCGCTCACAAAAATAATGCGTGATGATTATGTGTCTGTTTGGAGTGTTGTCATCCCCTTGTGCCACTTGTCTAACACATGGTCGAGAGTGCAGCGTCTATTTTGACACTTTGTTGTCCTCCTTGACGCACGATGACCTGCTCAGTTAAGGAGTGAATCAGGTTCAAGACATGTAGTGCGCTGCTCTCGGCAAGCAAAGGGTATTCGTCCTGAAAAGTAAAAGAGTTTGCGTCTACGTCACGTGAAGCCGCGGATCTCCTCCTATACACACTACATAACCGGGTCTGCGATCTGGCAAAACTCCCTGGCTGCTACTAGCGCGTTTATTGAAGAAGACATGGCTAATGGCTCCTTTTCATATAGCTGGGAATTGCACTTACCCCGAAATATAACAGAAGAGCTCAGTGGACATTAAAAGAGGAGTGCTCTATGACATGGTACGGTTTGAGACATGAGCATTGAGGCACGCGCTTTCTGTGACGTACCATCTGCAGGGTGAAGCGCAGAGCCCGAAAGAAGTGTTCTTCCACGAGGTCTGCCACTGCAGCGCCCTCCTGCGGCTGCCCCTGGAGCCACGAGGTAACGATTCCCTTGACCGGACTGTTCTCGGCACTGCATGAACCAGGATTTTCTCATCATGCGCTGTTGATCAGATGTTAGCTAATAGGCAAGCACCAACGAGCACCATAGCTGAATTTATTTTTTACCATTAACTCTTAGAGCGCATAGCTACCAAATTCTTCGCACAGCTTCGTACAGCAAGGAGTACGGCGTGCATGGGCACTCGACAATGATTCCCCGAGTGTCACTTGTTGAGCAGTACATGTCAGGTGTAGGCATATCGTCGCAAAATATGATGCTAGAGTTTCACGGCCAATTCTTTTTTTCGACGGGAATTCCATTTGGCATTTGTACTCAAGCGATATTTACTGACCATTCTCAGTGAACGTGCCCACTTTAAGGCTCACGTTGCTATTCCCGGCCATGATGCGAGTAACATGGTAAAAATCTGGGGCTGAATTCGCAAAGCTTTTCGTTCGTCAAAACTGTGCCATTTGCCGGCCGTCCTGGTACTCTTGTTCTAATTGACAAGCGCCTAGCAGTTGAGTGACTCTTACGTACGAAATGCTTAGTGAATGCGGGCCCTGGAGCTTAATTCACGAATCTTCTTGTGCTTAACTTCAGGTCATGGGCAGCCACATTCGCCAACAAGCCCGCTGCCACGATTGTCACGGTGGGAAAGTGGCTATCGGGAGAAGAGAACCGCTGTTACATTTTCACGCAATGGTAAACACTTAACGGGCAAATGTGGTGCGGCGTACAAGGTGACTGACCTCAGGAACACCATGCCCACGCGAGACACGGTGGCTGGCGACGCTGCTGCCAGGCTGTCCGTTTCGAACACAAAGTGCACGTTGGGTCCGAACTGGATGCGTTCGCCCGACGGCAGTGTCAGCAAGCGGTTATCGTCCAGGACCGAGTTGAGGGATTCCACCCACTCCGGGTCCACGTCTCCATCGCAGACGATCCAGCAAGAGACCTCTGCACAGGCGCAAGCAACGTTTACGCATGCCGCCCTTCGACAACAAAAGATTTGCGCAGCATTCCTCAGGTGTATGTAAAACAACATATCCTTTGCGTCGCTCACATGAATCAGTATTCGTCTGAAGCAGAGTAGACACAGGACTGGTCTCACAGCACTTTATGGTAAACGTTTTAGTAGAATTGATGGTATTGCTTTTAGGCTTTTAAATCTGGAAGGTGCAATAAATGGTTGGCTCGGACCACTTTAGGTTACTGCGACGCGCAGTGGCCGCGCACTTCTGCAGCAGCAGGGCTCTCGTCTGGTGTCCGCCGACACTTCTGGTAGCCCCCGTCCTGTCAGCAGAATACAGACTGTTGCAGACGCTGTGCTTGTGGGCAATGCATGTGAGCAATATGTTGGAACACCATTCCGCAGGAAATGCGAGCTTGCACTTCATGCCGTATGGGTAACAACGCGTACATTCCTATAAAATTGCTGCGATGACCTCGTTCCCTGCTTCCCCATCAACCACCGTAAAGAGCGCAGTGTTGCTCTTACCCTGCGATTCCCTGGCGGCCTCGCGAGCACTGGCCGTGAGCACTCCGTCGCACCACTCCCTAGTGTCCGGGTGGACGTAGCCCAGCAACTGCGAGTGAAACACAAACCCTCTGTTTGTCTATACTTGCGTCTATGTCTACTAAGCTGGCACGCATAGCATTCAGCACACTTCCAGAGCTTGGGAGTGGTATGCATGCAGCAGTGTACGTTTGTTCCCCCAAGTGGAGGTTGTTAGGACGAAACAATGTCCTTCGATAAAGAAGCGGTGCCTTATTGGCAGGTCACCGCTAGTCGCCCCTTTTTCCGTGAAGCAAAGACAGCCGCTGCATTGCGTCGCGCAAGGCTATAAGAAATGTCGTCGTTTTGCACCTCATCGACAGCTGAGCTTCGCCTGGTTGGTATCGTTATTAAATCAGATCAGTGAAAGGAAATTTAGTAGCAATGAGAAGCTTCAACAGCACAGTCCAGCCCATCTGCCAACGCAAGCTCGAAAGCAAGGTGTCTCGAAACTGTGATCTTCTGTAGACGGCATAAACGCTCTGCTGAGCGCACGGCTCCTGGTAAATATTTTCGGCGCTGTGCAGCACCCGAGGAGCCTTCCTTGGGCACTTCGGGACTTGGCTACATAGGTACAGCACACGCAAAACGCAAGCTATTTTGTATGCACGTTTTGTGATGCCAATATATCTTGGGCAGATATTGGGCAATGCAAATATCCGAAGTTGTGGAACAGGGGCCGAATTCACAAAGCTTTTCATTCGTAAGTTCACTTCGCCATTCCCCGGCCGCTTTCGCTAATGATATGTCCGGAGCCAGGGCTGGTTGAAGTTTTGTCTTACGAATAATTCTAGCTTAAGAACTTTTTGTGAATAAGGGCTCAGAATCCCCTATTGATGGCATCAGGAGTTTTCCTTTCCAGCTACTTCTTCTGCTTAAGGTTAATGTTGACGATTAGTATTACGACGTTACCTGCGATAGACACCCCGAAAGCTATACCCGAGGTACCCATAGCGTCTATCTTTGCATGTCTTTATGCCTAAGGCAGGCTTCAAAAAAAAAAAGGAGAGAGAACTAAATAAAACATAACCGCAGTGCAGATAACAATGATGCACTCTGTAGTGTCGGAAGCACGGTACAATTTTCAGAACGGCACATGCCTGCTGACGGGGCAGAGACTTTGGTCCGAGCAGCCAGAGCCGAGGCGGCGGTTTTCGTCCGGCGGAGGCCGTGTAGATGGCCCGCTGCAGCAGCCGCCAAACGCTTGTCTTTCCCGAACCGGGAGGCCCCACCAGCATGACGCCGGTGCGCTGGGAGAGCTGCTCGCGCAGCTGCAGCACCTTGCGCACCTGCGTGCAAGTGTGTTTCGAGTTCAGACGCCAAAACAAGGCCCCACGCCTTAAGCTGTCATGTTTTGCGCAGCCCGTACAACACAAAAGGAGTCACAGGAAGAGGGAGGCTCGAATTGATCAACAGTGGACGATAAAGGAAATCTTCAGCATGGAGACCGCGTTTCGACAAGGGGACTATCCTACAGTGCCAGCGCAACAGCAGCTGTTGCCCGAGCGAAGACAAGTGCCCTTGTCTAAACGTTGACTCCGTGCTGAGGCTCGCCTTGTTACCCATTTCTGATCCCCTCTAGTGTAGGACGCACGAGAAATAAGAGATGTCGCGTTATTTCTGCACACGCTGAACATCAACAGTCAGTCACCTATTTTTTTATTATTCTCTTCGTATACCGATATTGGTACAGGCAGAGCAGAGGGTAGAACGACGCCCCGCGGCAATTATGACAAGCGATGTACAAGGAATCTACACTCTCTGGCGTCCCATCCGACGAGAAACGAGGACCGCTCCAAGCGTGTTGCTTGTTTAGCCAATAGATGCAACTGGATGCTACCTACGCTGCAGACATAAACTTAGAGCATATCACACAGTCATGCGTTTCGACACCGCCGAATTGCGTAGACCGACTGTTCGCGACAATTGCTACGGGAAGTGAGTCAGAACAGTGAGCCTGAACAATGACGATGGCGGCGTCCCCTTTTTGCTTACCTCAACGATGTTTTCTACAATATTGAAAACCTTGGAGGTAAGTTTTATTTACTCAGAGCCTCCATAAAGTTTCATTAGGAAACGGTGGAAAAAACGTCATATAGTTCTTGCTTATTTACCACCTCCTCTAAGACCCCTCCGATTCTTGTCTCCTGTGTTCCAAGTCGTTTACTCTGTCCCTAATTTGCCACATTCTTTGTAGTAGTAAGGAGGCTGAAAACCCCATCCTACTTCAATAAATGTGGGCAATGTTTATGAACACTCCCCACTTAAGAGTGTGTTTACTTTCTTTCCATTGTCTCGCGCTTTTCTTTTTTCTATCATCTATCTTTTCGGGCCGGTTCAATCAACCCCGCCCCAAGTAAACGTACAAGCGGCAGGGTTAACATTTTCGGTTTCCTTTAGGCTTGTTTATTATTTTTGCCTCACAATCTCGTAGATCGTCACGGTTCCGCGCCGCGGTTGTATTTGAGACAAGTGACCTGCGCTTCGTCCCAGGTGAGTCCCAAGTGGACGTACGCCTCCCGAAGTGCCGACCACAGCTCGTCCTCGCCAGCACCGTCTTCCGTCGACTGGACTCCAGGGAAAACGTCCCGCAGCAGCCTCTCGAAGTGGCCGCAGTCCCGCACCGCCAGCTTGGGCAGCACCTGGAGCCGCACCGCCCGCACCACGAGGGCCTGTTCCCATGCCTGGCGACCGCCGGCGTCTGGAGCATACCAGCGAAAACAAGGCACACGCGTGACGGCCGCTGTCATGTGACTACGTTCAAATTCCTCACTCGTATATTGATTGTTTGTATAAATATAGTTTGCAGTCCTGCGGTGCTGTATCAAATCTTCCTTATTGTGTGTCGTGTTTACTCTCGTCGTGCGAGGCTCGCCCTGTTATGTTATCCTACGTCGCATGCTATAATATAACTTTTGTTACGTCGTTTCCCTATGTATCACTCTGCTTTGTCCGCTCTTAAAGCGATCAGGTGTCATCTCGAGTTGATATAGAGGATGAGGCCGTACTTTATAGTTGACTGGGCGTAACCATTCCGGCAGCGTGCAAGGATGTAGGCCCGCTTATGGGGGCAAGAACAAAATTTAACCTCCAACCCTCTACTCCTGTTGAAACATTGGTAAACCATGCTGCAGAAGTGCAGACAGTTTGGCTATTAAATGAAATAAGAAGGAATCACGACAGAAGGTACACTGGCCTTGCAGATCACGTAATCGGAAGGCCATTTACGATGCAAAATCTAGGTGGCCAACGTTTGGAGCTTCCTCTGTCCTGTTTCCTTCATCATCTTCTTAAAAGCGCTGAAAACATTCGTTAATCTCCCGTAAGCACTTCAGTCTTAAAGAAAATGCAGTACTTGTCACTGCACCGATGGGAGGCCGAGTGCGCACATACCAGAAGACGCATTCGTCGCGATAATAGCACTCAGTATATGCAGTCGAAGGCAGTCGAAGGCAGCCAGTGAAGAGACGTCGCCGGGAGAGGTTCGGCTCCATGTCCGCGCAAATTCCTGAAAGGTAGAGGGGTCAGCTCACCCGAGGGTGGTGTGGCAGCGAGCCGCATTCGTCCGCAGGCGAGAAGGACGCTCTTGAGCGCCCGCAGGCCCCAATCGTAGTGCTGCTGGGGCACGAGCAACTCCCTGCATGAGCGCATGGCCGACACGTGCTCGTAAGGAAAAAATTGTCTGCTTCGCGCGCGAATAATTGCAATCCTCTGAGCGTGTTTAACGCAAATGTGGGACCGCATTTTGTAGCGATATGTTACATTTCTTTTAAATCCTCTTTTCTCATCACTAGACGAACTGAGTGGTCCGTGAAGGGTGAAGGGTGAAGGGTGAAGTGAATGGAAAATAAAATGGATCCTTACAAAACACGGCTCTTCACCCTGTTTCTGTTGTTTAACTCCATCTACCTAACAAGAAATTTGATGAAGCGCAGCTCGCTTCATCGTTGAGTGAGCAGACATCATCATCTCCCACGAAATTAAAAAGAAACTGCTGCTTTTACCATTTCCGGTACTTTAGGCTCACCAACTATATTTTGGTTTAGTTACTTCATCCCCTAGAGCTGTCAAACAGTTAAGCCCTCAAACGGTTGAGCTCTTATTTACTGCCCGACTTTTTCCAAGCAGTTATGTATGCCTCTCTGAGAGCCAAAAAGTCAGATCTTTAGGCCACGCTAACATGTGGTGATTATGCAGAATCACACTGCAGAACGTACGCGAAGCGCGCAGGACCAACTGAAGATCAGCACCGTCAAAGAAGAGAACATGCTTGTCAGGTCTAATAATCGTCTTTTGTACACTCAAACAATGAGAGAGATCCCGCGGTGCAATGCATTCCAGTACAAGGAAATGTATACGATGCCTGGCGAGTTGGAAAGCTGTCACGAGTCGAGCGGCCAGAGACTGCGACCCTTCGAAACCACCAGCCAGCAGAAGAGCGCGTGCGATATCTGCGCTGTCCGGCTCTGCCATCGCCACGGGCCGGAACAGCTGCTTGAGGCTGTCGGGGAGTCGCTGGCGGCCTCCGTATTGCTTTCCCGCTGGGTTAAGGGTGATGAAGACACCGGCACTCCGGTCCAACTCCACCTGTAGCAAAGGCGGGCGAAACATACGCACTGCAAGGCGGGGGTAGCTAGCTCCCTTGGGTAGCAGGTGTCAAGAAAACTCCCAGTCAGAACTTATCAGTATAGGCCCTCACTTTATAAGTTCCACGTGAGTTTCGCACATTTGTTTTTTTTTTTGTTTTGTTTTTTAATCCTTTCGAAGGCATATAGCCAGCAGAGCTGCGATGTGTCCAGGTACGCCGCTGCGCAATGGTGACTCGCTTAATGTTGTAAGGGTATTTCTTGAAAGCAAGGTGTCATGCTGCTTCCCCGTGTTCTTCAAACCTTAGCCACGCCGCTCGGCATGACCATATGAAGGGCAACAAAGATTAAACTCCGGGTACAGCTCCTTAAAGCTAAAATAAATGATCGTATATGCGAAGATGAATATCGACAGAAACACCAACCAGAATATGATGAGTGGTTTGCGACCTGCAGCTAGGGGAGTTGTAAATGGAGAACAAAGGTAACGACGCAGCAAGCCCAACAGAGTAGTCACGCACGCGCACAGTATAGAAAGCCACGCCTGAGCATTAAAACGTTCGCTCGGGCCAGTTGATCTCAGAAAGTGCCCTAGCGCCATGGTAGTTTCCTTTATGCATCAACGGCTGCTCAGTGAAGCGCACTGTTGGGACCATTCCTTCTGTTTTCGTCTTCCATCTGTACTTTCATAAACAGAGACACCGGTATTCAGATATCATCATCGGGTGAGTCTATTACAGAAGCATTTACTTATCGCGCTTTGCGCAACGGTATATTTCACAATGCTTGTTTCACAATGTCTTATTTGCATGTATTAGCGCTTGGTGCGCTGATCCTAGCAATGAGCCTAGCATGTATAGCAATGTACAATTAGTAAGAGGCGATTCGAGGTTTGGTGGAACAAAAGTAGGGAAACGACAAAATACGGAGACGTACACAAGCACAGTTCGCAACAGGGAATCAGAAAATTGGTTGTGGGAGTTCATAGTTTTCTTTTTCTTTTTTTTTTATTGCTTAACCTAGGTAGGACATTAGGCAGTACAATAGCAAGAGCTTGGTGGCGCAACCCACCGCCCCGTTCCAAAGGTGACGCTCATAGCATATATATATATATATATATATATATATATATATATATATATATATATATATATATATATATATATATATATATATATATTCTTCCCCCTTCCACTATATTGCCCGCTCAGGCCCGCTGTATGTACCAAGTAAATAAATAAATAAATAAGCGCAACGTTTTAAGCGTAGAGATGTAATGTGGCTTATTATTCAGGCAGTGCTTGAATGGTCACGCACGTGAACTGTTGGTGAGGACGAACTCTACAGTAATAACGTACCTGCGTGCCAAGCAGGCGGACGTGCGGTCTTCCGTGATGCAGCGCCAGCTGCAGGTCGCCGATGAGTGCGGCCATGGCCGAGAGCACGCCTTCGTCGAGCCGGTTGAACTCGTCCAGGCAGCCCCAGGCGCCGCTACGGGCCAGACCCACCAACAGGCGGCCTAACGAGCGTTCGTCCATGCTCTGCGTGTAATTTCACAAACTAAAGACCTAACTAATTAAGCTGGTGGACCTCCATCGCAAAATGTTGTGAAAGAAAACTCAGAAGGAAGACGAAGACCGGGGAAAGGACATGAACGTGCGCTCTGCTACGAAAAAAGCCCGAAGAATTTGCCATTATTCGCGCAGATGCGGCTACGAATTTTCCTCAAGACTGTGAAGGTGTGAACGTGTAGCAGCGACGTTAAGGGTGCCACTTCATGATCTCGAATCCCATTCGGCCCGAATAGAAGAAGGTTCGGCCACGCGCACACTACTACTGTGGAGTTGGCAGCGGTGGTCTTAGCAGCACGATTGCCACACGAACATTATAAAACATGCAATGCAAAGAATTCCATTTACATTTATACCGACTTGCAAGCAGCATACAATGCCTGCTCTGGGCAAAAAAAGAAGAATGGAATGCCGATTGTTGAGGAAATTCAACAAATTGCGCACAAGTTATTGACAACAAGCGAAAGTCAACTCCGAATTAAGTGGGTTCTGGCACATGCCGGAGTGATAGGAAATTAATGGGTAGACAGAGAGGCACGAGCAGCTCTTAGGCGACAATTCGTGCCGTACGCAAAATATATGCCCCGCCCACCTTCACCCACCGATAATATAGAAGCCCACCAATCCGCGCTATGCAGAGCAAGAAAAGAGAGGAAATCACAATGCGACTTTTATTTCCCGGAAATGCCGAGACAGCAACCACGACGAACCCGAGTACTTGTGCGAAGGCTGGCCACCAATACAATGATGTCGCTCGACAGGAGACATCTCTTCTTTGGTGACGAGCCAAACGAAGGGATGTGCAAAACATGCCAGCAACAAGCCACTACAAGACATGTGATGTGGGATTGTCTTAGGCGCGACACAATCCGCAAGTGCATTATGAACGAAATACATCGAGGCATCCAGCCAGCCACATGGGATGATTGAATTTGACCTCTCCACATCAATCAGAAAGATGTTTCCTATCTGTAGGCGAAGTTTTCCCAATTCGAATATGATGAAGACGGACAGGCCATCGTCTTCTTGGGAATCGCCAACGAAGACACAAACAACCAAGGTCCCAAGGCCCCCCTAGGGAACATCAGGCGTCCATATAGGGGGTCTCACCCCCTAGGTGAGGTGAGATGGAGACTCACCTCACCTTGACCGGGTGAGGTGAGTCTTCACCGCAACAATCAGAGATTCGACGAAGGCAGGCATCGTGATGATGAAATTAAATGTAGAAAGAATGTATTCACATCATTTGTACATGGTTGTGACTCTATCGGAGTCTTGAGCGGTTCTGCTTAACACGGGCGATAGGAAGGCCTTAAATAACCCCTCGCGTACAGCCGTTACAATCGGTGGAGAGGTCCCCACCGAAAAGGTCATTCACTTCTCGTGGTCTTGTGGTAGTCTGCTTGTGAAACTTGGAGAACTTGGGGAACTAGTAAAACTTGAGGAACTTGGGTCCCATGGAGGTGTCAGTGCCTGCGTGTTCAGCGCAATCTTGTGTCCCTTGTAAGGCTGTGAAGTCAACCATATCCTCCCCTTCCTGTCTCCTCCTTTGTGTCCTGTCCTTCGTATACGCTTAGGATGTGGAAGGCGCCATAGGGGTGACGCTTTCTCTCAGGTGTGAGCAATTACCTCGACACAAGAAAGCAAGCTGGAATGCTACCTACACTTGAGAGGTCGGATTCCAGGCCGATCATAACAGCCATCAACACACGCCTCTACAGCTTAAAGCAATCAGGGCTTCTAGCTTTCTTTGAAATAAAGACGTTAGAAATAAAATAAGATATCTTTTAAACTATTAGAGAAGCAGAAGAATCGAGATATGTGTTAAGGGTAGAAAGAGGGTGCCACCATTTTCAGTTACGTCAGCGCCGCCATTTCGACAAGAGGACTCGTCTTTGCTGGAGCATTGACGAATGTATGTCCGCTACGCTGCGATACTGAACTTTTGGATATCTTATACCACAAGTACAGCATATGGTTAATCAAAGTAGTGTATAATTGCTGAAATCGCTTGCTATAAGCGAGTGCTGTGCTATACTATGTAAACAACTTACACCTGTGGCGGGGTCGCCCGCGAGGAAACAAAAATATTACTGATTACGAAAATTGCTTTTCACCATTGATAGATAGGATACACACCTCATCGCAGTTGAATACCAGCACTTGCCGTCCTAGAGCATTTCCCAACGCTTTGACCGACTCCGTTTTCCCAGTGCCTGCTGGTCCGTATGGGTTGCCCCCAACCCCCAGCCGCATGCCTGCGAACGCATCAATAAGGCTGACTCAAGCCCCAGCACACGTGTTTCATGCCTCGTCACACACAGTCTAAATAGAAGCGTGGGACGTAATTCATCTTTGGGAAATTAGAATTACTAATTATTTTGTCGGAATATCATAAATGCTGCCTCTAGCCTTATAAAACATTCTAAAAGAAATCATTTTCAGTGCCCGTCTTTTGCCCACGACGCCGCTCGAAGTATATTAATAAAGTATCTCTCTCGCTTTGCTGCCTCTTGAAAGCGCACATGCGGATGTACGTGTCCGCATGTCCGGTTGTCCGCCTGTCAGCGTGTCTGTGTGTCCAAACTCTGAGGAAAATGAAGATCAGTCAGGAGACAATGTCTCGAAGAGGGTGCATAGTATAACCACCAGATACCTATAGCTTGTCTGAACCAAATACTGTTAACGTGGCTTCTTATATGGTGAATGTAAATGTGCATTGTAATATGATACGCACTTTGCACCTGACGTAGTAAGAATCTGGGTGTGTCTATACATATGATTGGCGTCTCTGGCGTGCACAAGAAAACCTAGGGGATCCAACCTCAATAATATAGATGCGCTGAGTACGCGTACTATTGTTTAGTGAGCGCAACGTGAAATGTGAGAAGTGTGAAATCACCCTAAAGGAAGCTCTGTCCGGGCATAAGTTGTGGCTAAGCAGCCGCCCGTCAAAGGTAAATCGCACTGGCAGATGGAACACGGGCTGCCTTCAGTGCAGCTCAAGAAGAACTCACCTTGAGTCAGACTGACGAAACATTTGTGGGTGAGAGCCGTGTACACAAGTCGGGGAGCGCTGCCCTGGTACTCGTACGTGTAGTCGAAAGTTGCGTCTACCATTTTAACAACAGCCCGTCCGTCGCGCAGATAGAACCTGCAGCAGGGCAGCATTGTATTACACTGCTGCGAAGAAGACACGTGCGTCTCATCGTGTCCTTAAAACCGCACTAATATACCGGAGCTTGTGTGACAACCGCATATGCTGGGAGCGTCACTTAGGTTCCGAGACCGTTGCTGATGAATGCACATTGAGTCAACGCAGAATGCATATTGTATAGAGCAGTAAAGCCTCTATTATAGTAATACCCCTTTCAGTGTTTGCGTTTGGCTTGCACACGTTAAATAAAATTTCAAAATTTAGGAGCCGTTTATCATTGAGTATAATTTAAGCAGTGACGTTTGAAGTAATATGTTACGGGCACCTGTCTTGGGCTCGCTCAGCCTGACGTAAACGTCGCTTGCCGACCGGAGAGCATACCTAAGTTGCTTCTGCCAGTGCCAGTCGTGAACCGAGCGCACATCGCGGGCACTGAGTTCCTCGACGATGGCCAGTCGGTGAATGGCGTCGATCAGCAGCGCGTGCAGAGAGCCCATCTGCGCTCCCGCGGCCGCCAGGAGGGACAGCTGCGAGCGTACCTCGTCCAGGAGCTGAGCCAACCGCCCAGAGTCCAGGGCGGCCTCGCACGCTTCCGTGAACCGAATCCACTCGGCCAGGCACACCACCTGACCACCAATTCAGCACGTACTTAATATTCGACGTAGTAGTTCTGCGGAAACCCGCAGAACCACTACTTAATATTTGTTCACCGTTTTCTCCTTGTAGTGCTCACCAGCAAAGCACTAATGTTTTGACAATTACTTCCTGATCGTATCAGCATCGACGACTACATACCTCAGGGTAGCCAAAATCATCAACAACACACGCGCCCAAAGACTAAACAAACGGGTCGTTGCTCACACAATAAGTCTGGCAGTTACCGTAGTAAAGAGAGAGAGAGAGAGAGAGAGAGCAAGGACAGGAAAGGCAGGGAGGTCAACCAGACGAGCACCCGGTTTGCTACCCTACACTGGGGGTGGGGAAAGGGGAATAGAAATAGAAAAAAATGCAGGAGTGCACTGAGTGCGTGTAGAAGGGACATTATACACAAGGACACTCTAAACTACGGTCTCTTAACTCGGACCATAGTGCACCGGCTTAAGAGGCCGTAGTAGAGGGAAACATAGAATTAAAGTTTAGAGGTGTCGTGACATTAGCTCAGCGTTTTTTTAGATGATAATGGCAAGAGAAAAGAGTAACAACATCCGCACTTTGTGTGCAGTGTTCTACAGATTGACTAGGTGCCAACTCCTTTCCCTTATTCACTTTTTTTTTTCAAATGCCATAGCTGACTGGACACTTCACGCGACAAACGGAGGTGCAGATGCCGATGACAGCGGCATAGCAATGTCCTTTCTTACAATTTTATTATCTGTTATTTCATCCCGAGCATAAACAGAGTGAAATTATTGTCTCGATATAAACGAAACACCTAGAATTCTCTACCCATTTCTTGGTATTCGTGACTGCTACCTTTTTGGGAGAAACGCGCCTCAATGAATTTCACCTTCGATGGCGGCATGACTTCTTAACGTCCGATATCCAGTTAACACAACTGCGCACCAAGCCGGACGCCCCGTTCCTCGACGCCGGGTCTTGCCCCTCCCCTCGCAAGGTGCAAACTCACATTCTCCACCTTTTCCATAGTGGAAGGTCACTGCTTTCGATATCGTGATTCTCCGTTAGTATTGCTACGGAACAGCCGCCACAGTGTGGCTGCACTGAGGAGAAGGAAGACGACGTGGCCACCGCTTGATATAGCGTCGCCATCATTGCCACCGCTTGTCTACGTGTAAATATATTGTAGACTCGTACGTCAGCTACACGTAACATTAATTTGGTGGAGGTGGACGTTCCCCGTACCCGTCATGGAGCTTCGCAGCGGTCGCCACGGCGACAGTGCAACTTCCTCTACGCACCGTCTCCGCCTGCAGCCCCGACCTACGTCGCCATTTCCCCACCTCGGGATCCTGATGTTTTCAACGGAGTCGGCAGTCCTGATGTTGACGACTGGCTCCGCTTATACGAACGTGTCAGCACCAGTCACAGGTGGGATTCGACTATTATGCTCGCGAACGTTGTTTTCTACCTCGACGGAGCTCCACTTGCATGGTTCCAGACTCACGAAGAGGAGATCTCGAGCTGGGATCTCTTCAAAGAGAAGCTCCGCGACCTTTTTGGCAATCCCTTCGGTCGTCAAGTCAATGCCAAGAAAGCCCTAGCCTAGCTCTTGTGTGGGCTGTTGCCAAGTTTCGCCCATACTTGTACGGACGCCCCTTCTGTGTCATCACTGATCACCACGCGCTCTGCTGGCTATCCTCGCTCAAGGACCCCACGGGACGACTCGCTCGCTGGGCGTTACGCCTGCAAGAATATACCTTCTCCGTGGTATACAAGACGGGACGCTTGCACCAGGATGCCGATTGTTTGTCCCGCTACCCCGTCGACGACACGGCTGATGCGGACACCATCACTTGCGTTTTCTCTGTGTCCGAGTTGCTCGAAATCGGCAATGAGCAACGCCGCGATCCTTCCTTACGAGCCCTCATCGACCATCTGGAGTCAACGCCTGGCGACGCCTCTCTCCGGATGTTTCTCCTTAAGGAAGGGACACTATACCGCCGCAATCTCGATCCACACGGCCGTGACCTTCTGCTCGTAATTCCATCCCACTTGCGGTCGACTGTCCTCCAACAACTTCACGACGCTCCCGTGGCTGGACACTTGGGCGTCTCGCGCACATACGACCGTGTACGCCGTCGCTTCTTTTGGCCGGGTCTCGCTCGCTCCGTGCGGCGCTACGTTGCCGCTTGTGAGCCCTGTCAGCGCCGGAAGAAGCCCTCCACACCTCCAGCTGGATGTCTTCAGCCGATCGACATCCCACCGGAACCCTTTTTCCGTGTTGGTCTAGACCTTCTTGGACCGTTCCCTCTCTCGGGCTCCGGAAATAAATGGGTCGCCGTCGCTACTGATTATGCTACGCGGTACGCAATCACCAGAGCCCTCCCGACAAGTTGTGCTACTGACGTTGCTAACTTTCTGCTCTATGACATCATTTTAGTGCACGGTGCCCCGCGCCAATTACTCACTGACCGTGGCCGCAGCTTCCTGTCGGCAGTCGTCGAGGACATCCTCCGCTCCTGCTCGACTAAGCACAAGTTCAGCACGTCCTACCACCCACAAACCAACGGCCTCACGGAGCGCCTCAACCGGACCATCACCGACATGCTATCCAAGTACGTCGCGACCGACCACCACGACTGGGATCTTCACTTACCATATGTGACGTTCGCGTATAATTCATCGCGTCACGACACCGCCGGCTATTCACCATTCTATCTCCTATATGGCCGAGAACCCGCGTTGCCCTTGGAAACATTGTTGCCCTCGGCCACACGTTCAACCACTGACTACGCCCGCGACGCGATCGCACACGCCGACCACGCTTGCCAGCTCGCCCGCACCCGTCTCGAGGCCTCGCAGGAGCATCAGAGACGCCTCTATGATTGCCTGCCATACCTAGCTGGTGGTGCGGGCTTCCCCACTTTCTTCTTCTTTCTTTTTCTTTTATGGGGACAAACAAAGCCACCATCGCGACGTACAATTTACTCCGGGTTCTCTGGTGCTTCTCTGGTCCCCCATTCGACGTGTGGGCCTTTCCGAAAAGCTGCTGTCCCGCTACACTGGCCCATACCGTGTGGTGCTCAAGTGACCGATGTCACGTATGAAGTCATCCCCGCCAGCCTCTCAGCGTCATCGTCGGCTGCAAGTGACATCGTTCACGTGGCGAGACTAAAGCCATATCACACACCTTTCGCCGCGGATGTGTAGATTAAGCACCGGGACGGCGCTTCTACTTCCCGGGATGATGCTACGGAACAGCCGCCACAGTGTGGCTGCACTGAGGAGAAGGAAGACGACGTGGCCACCGCTTGATATAGCGTCGCCATCATTGCCACCGCTTGTCTACGTGTAAATATATTGTAGACTCGTACGTCAGCTACACGTAACAGTATCAATCAGTGCACTGACTTTCTGCGAATTCGCAACGTCGATATGACAGGGAGGTAGCTGCGCATAGGCATGCGTGTGCATGCGAGGAACGTGCATTTATATGCTTGCAGCCGATCGCATTTGCCTACCTGCGTGTGTGCATCTAGACGTAAAACGCTGGTGTCAGCTAGCGCAATGAGCATACCTGGGCTGGATAGAGCGAGGAGTCTGGACCAGGGCTTGCAATACTGTCCCGTAGCAATGCTTGCAACGTGGACCGGATCTCCTGGCTCAGATCACCAAGCCAAACCTGGAAGGGCCCCGACGTACAACAAACGGTCAGGCACTTAATTTAGACTGACTCAAGCTTGTCGGAAGTGCGCAAGAAATATCTTGATTCGAGTTGAGTTGCATATCGCACGGAGTTAAATCTGAGCGCTGACTTCCGGCGGTAATCGACATGAGCGGACTGGCGTTGACATGTCCGCTTCCATTTAAGCTTTCCAATCGTTTGCAGTGCCTTAACTTGGGGTGCTGCCACGTAAAAGAATAATCATTACATTAAAATCATCGTGACACAAATACGCGTTCAACAACGACGTGGTTTCAGATAGGACTGTATCGACATGAGGCCCGAAAATATTTGTAATTACCGGTCAGCATTTAAACAACCGCATATGTTCAGCACGCTGCCTTACAAAGGCAACACGAACTATTTCTTTTATTGCTCTTATTTAATTTATTACAATTAAGGATGGCTGTAAATACTGTGTTGTCTTGTTCAATACCGATGAAACGCCTTTATACACTGCAACCTTCGCCTCCAAATGTGGCCGACGTTTACAACTAGCCTGCATTCTAGCGCAAGGGCATTGCAGCGTTTTCTTACTTACGTATAACTACACTCAATGTAAAGGAATGAACATTCTGATGCTTTTTTGTTCTTTTTTCAAAGCACGCGAAGATCTCGACGTAAGCACTTTCATATGGCTAGTGGATTTATCTATGACTTTTAACAACTCAAATACTTAAGATGTGCTCCTCGGGCATTTACCTTGAAAGGTAAGTGTTATGCGAAACTAAACACTAAAAATCGTGTCGACGATGATAGCACATGTGGTCACTGGGCTCCCGTGGTCAACCACGTGACAAACTTTTTGTCAAGCAGTGCAAGCGAGTTTGAGACGCTGACCTCCGGGTCCGGTGTCAGCTTCACTGGCCGGCTGAGAACGAGCTTCTCTCCCTCGGGCGAAAGCACCGCTGTGACGCAGTCGTCGCCCCACTCGACGCGGTGGACGGCAGCGAACAGCTTGCGCAGGTGCGGTTCCACCGCGCTTGGACGATTGCCCAGCACCTCCAACAGGTCCTCGTCACCCAGAAAGTAAAATCGAGGGAAGCGGCTACGCTTGTCCTGCGTACGGTTGCAAGAAGCTGCAGGCGGGCCAACTCCGACAATCTACCGCATCTCAACGTTAAGTAATTGATTGGTTCAAGCACGCTCAGTGTACCATTGTCCTGACGGAGTGACGGGGTATTTGTGGAATGATCGTAGAAAGAAACAAGGACAGGGACTAGTACGCCACAAAAATACCGGCTAGCAAGTAAACTTTACCGACGACTTTATGAGTCAAGGATTGTCACCCTTAGGGGAAACATCTCACTAGCATTCTAGCGCTTATTTCAGATTTATTCTTGACTTAAAGCCATTAAATAGACTGATATCCGCATCAGGTTTCGCGTCGGCCTCTTTTCCCACTGTTTTATTTTGAGTTCCTCCGAGACTGTTGCGCGAAGCGCTTGTCACATTTTTGTCGTTTATTCGATGCTCCACAGAAAGCGAGGCAAAATGGTTTGTCATTTCTCAAGAGAAGCAAATCGAAATCGCACCTCCATGTGTTGGTGCAGCGCCCTCTGGCACCGGCCCAGCTGGTCGGCCAGGGTGTCCAGGGCCTGCGTCTCGGCCGTGCTGCCCACGAGCACGATTCTCTCGTCCCGAGCCACGGCCGCCATCAGGGCCCTACGAAGGTGCGCTACTTATGGGCACCACACTGCGCATTACCACGTTACTTAGGAGATAACTGAAGCGAATGTAGAGCTACACCACTTGGATCACGACATAGGGTTTTCAATAGAGGCGTGCTGTTGGGGCGCATTCATCTGTTTACCACTAGTTCTTTCCAATCCGTTGTCGCGGACTCCCTGCTAATGGCCTGGATGGATGTCCAGGCATCGCACCACGAAACTAGCCTATATCCGTAATGCTAACAGCTGTGTGACCTGAAATGATCACTTCCGGCTTTTTTGCACACCGCAATTGTTCGCGGTGAGTGAATTTAGCGTTTTGTGATGGCAGACGGCTCATCGGGAGTTTATAAAACACGTGGTAAGGCTAGTTGGTGCATAGCTTTCAAAAAATGAAGCGCCAACAGTGACGGCACAAGGATCAAAGACAGGACAGGGCTCCTTGTCCTGTCTTTGTTTCTTGTGCCGTCACTGTTGCATGGCGCTTCATTTTTTAGGAGTTTACACCCTTATGATCGTAAGTTTGTTAGCATCTTAGACTTCATTACCAAAACGTTTTCTTGAAACGTTAAAGATTGTTTAAGCACCGCGTTCACGCGAGATTCATTATAACGTTACTCAGCCCTGAAGCCCCAGGTAAGTGCGCTTAAGGGTATAATTTCTCAAATGCCCCTGATACCTTCAAGAAGTATCGGGAATTCACGCGTAGTGCCACGCTCAGACGCAAAGTACGGTGCGTGTTGCTCTATTCCAAGAGTGAGAGACGTGGTGCCCGCGAGGCGTTTAAATGTAGCTAACCTGACCTTCTTGAACACTAATCTCATTACGAATTTCAATTGCCGAGATCTTCTGCCACTATACTCTCACCAGCCGAACATGTCATTGTATGGCTCACGATGATCCATGTAGCGTGTACGCAGCGCTATGTCTGACGTCACAAGTTTGAGGCACCTGCTCTATTTAGTAGCCGTCCAAATGCTGTGGAAAGACGTGCCCGCAGCAACGGCTCGTTAGGTACCTCAGTTGCCGGCTAGCGGCCTCGAACCGGGGTGCCTGGTCGGGAAGCAGGGAGCGTGGGGGGCCCAGGAGCGGCTCCAGCTGCAGCCACTGCTGCTGCACGCGCTGAAGGCCACGCAGCGCGGGCTCCAGGCGTGCCAGCCGCTCCTCCCACAGGGCAGCACCATCCGCCAGGCCGGCGCTGGATCCCCCACCACGGCACGCTTCGGCCAGGGAGTGCACCAGAAGCTGCAGTTCGCCGACCTGTGCGGTCGCAACCGCACGCGCAGGAGCTTAAGAGCAGTAAAGTGGAAAGTTGGGCGAATAGGAATTGATGCATTCTTAGAATCAGCGCAGGAATCGACGGCAACACGAAAAGGAAGGATACCGGAAGAGCGCTGTCTAACAACTTAAGTCTATTACAAAAAAAGAAACGCGGAAAAAGGAAAATGCCATCCACGCGCGCGTGTCATTAGATTGCATGGAATACTTAATTAAGCATTAAAATTAAATTATGGGGCTTTACGTGCCAAAACCACTTTCTGATTATGAGGCACGCCGTAGTGGAGGACTCCCGAAATTTAGACCACCTGGGGTTCTTTAACGTGGACTTAAATCTAAGTACACGGGCGTTTTCGCATTTCGCCTCCATAAAAATGTGCCCGCCGTGGCCGGGATTCGATTCCGCGACCTCGTGCTGAGCAGCCCAACACCATAGCCACTGAGCAACCGCGGCGGGTAAATTATGCATTTGCGTCTCGTAATCTAACAAAGAGATATACGGCTCCGATAGGCAATCATCGCGCATCCTTTGTATGCGAAAGGCTTCCGCAAGTTCCCGAGCTTGTTTTCCTTCGTGATTACGAATGATCTTAGTTCTAAAGGCTTACATTCTCGTGTTTTATAGCATGCTGGAAGATAGGAGGTAGGCTTTCCCTTTAGAATATTATTGTGCTGGCGTACGCGCTCGTTCACGCAGGTGCCAGTCTGCCTAATGTAGGGTTTTCCACAAGACAGAGGGAATTCGTAAACGAAGCCAACCGACGCAAGAGACAAAAGGGTTTTGTATGCTTTACAGGGTAACCAGCAGTAGTTAACCTAAGTGCCTTCCTCTCAATCGCGGTGCAAGCTTTCCCAACGTGTGGGCTGGCTGAAAAAAAGCACAAGAACATTCGTCGGGATCGTCCTAAAATGAACGATTCTTGGCATGTCGTACTAAACACCACATGTTACTGTTCCTTCTGCCGATTTGTGACGCTATCAGTACAACACAAAGACTGCGGCCATAAAACGTGGTGTTCTAGCGAGACCGTTACCGCTTTACGATAAGAGATCGGCGTATTGTATCAGAACATGTGCTATGATAGGCTGATGATGATTACGGTAGTAAATGTCGTAATGATATCATTGTAATGATTATTCCAATAATTGATAGTGATGGTAGTGTTGTTAGGCACAGTGCGAAAGCAAGCCCCTTCGCCAGCACACGGCTTTCGCCCTTCAACTATAAACTGGCTTCTTAAACTGGATCCGCTCCAGCTGTGAGCAAAGACAAAACGTTTCGCATGTGTCATAGGAAACAAAGAACATCGGAACGGTGCGATAAAATGTAAAATGTGTCATTCCGCGCCAGCTGGCAGTGCGCGAACGGTACGGCTCACTTAGCATGTGAAGAAGGCGGGACATCGCACCTTTCCCAGCACTTGGGCCCATTCTTGCACGATCATCATGTGGTTGCCTGCGGAATCAGTGTGGTCCACCAGGGAAAACCGTGCCGTGCTTCCCCACACGTCGAGCTCGCTCAGGATGGTCCGTATGTTCGCCTCCGAGCGGGCTCTGCTGTTCAAGTCCTGCGCAGCGGCAAACGGACAAGTTCAGGAGTAGGCACAGAGTGCAAATGGCGTCGGTGCACAGTTAACGCTGTCACTGAAGGGCCACCGTACCTGGAGCTGAGCTTTCTTGGTGGCCAGCTTGGGCGCGACGGCGAGCAGGTGCGACAGGCGCAGTTCTTCCAGCGGCCTGCCAGTCGCCTCGGCCAACTGGAACAGCTCGGCCCAGTGTTGTGCCGAGAAGGCCTCCCCGCGGCACAGTGGTAGCACGGCCATCGCTGCCTGCGTGTTGAGTTCGATGCGAGTCAGCTGAATTCACTCTTGTTGACCTGGGCTTGTGTTATGGTATTATAACGTGGGAAGAACGCCGCTCTGACCACTGACGAAACGGCGCGAAAACGGCGAACCATCGAAAATGAACCGCTGGAAAATCGTTGCCCTTGTTTCAACACGTGCAAGAGTTATTCAGTGCCTCCTTTGCACCCGTAGCGGCCACGGTTACCGTTAGCTCCAAAAAGTATAATTTGGATGGCAGCAAGCAGCAAGTGCAGTACACAGCGCCGCTCACTACAGCACGAAGAATGTGTATGCAGAGCGTGAAATGACTTGTTTCGAGTGAAGCGACTGTGTGTATTTAAAGCAAATGAGCAAATTTTCCTCGATGTCTTTATGCAAGAACAAGTATTTTTTTTTATGTGGTTTAGCAGACAACACATGAGAGCGATGTCATCGCTGAGACAGGCCACAAAATATGCACTCAGTTTGGAAGCGACTTCCATTCGCTATTTTGTAAATATCAGTGCCCTGTGCTACATCAGCGGTCCTGCGGCTAAAAGAGGGGGAAATGATAATCGTGCTGTGCCCTAGGCCGTTTTTTGACTTTATAACAAAGGACGTGCTAAAATATATATAAGAATTGGAGGTTACATTTGCGCATGCATAAGCGAACTGCACGAATAAATGAAAGCTGCAAAAGTATGCTCTCCCACGTGTGCGAAAAAATTTAAAATGATTCTGTAGATTTGCTTGATCATCAACTTGAGTTTGGACTTCGTCATACAGCGGAAGCGAGGACTTTGGACGCGGTTGCTTGCTTTTCTTTATTTTCTTTATTACAGGACTACGTGATGTTGCTCGTTGATTCATACGCGGAAGCGCCGTTTGCATCTGGTAAGCACTGTTTAAAAAAAAGTCAGGACGTTCTTGTTAAAACTTGTTCGGTGCGGTGCTGCCATAGACATCGTAGGGGAAAAAAATGACTGCTAAAGTTCGTCAGATTAGCAGAGCAGGTGAACACACATGAATCGAATACCCCCGTTAGCATTCCAAGTATCACATCGATCCAGACATAGTAGTGAAGTATGCGACAAAGTGGAGTGAGGGCTATTATATTATTGCACCTAGACTATGAGCATATACTGAAATTCACGGTCATCTCGCAGCCTAACGGTCATGAGTAGTGCATGTAGCACGGCATCATTAGTGATTTCCTATGAATACTATAATTAACATAACCACTGCTGCTCAGCGCAAGTCATCAGTGGTGTCGAAAACGAGACGAGAAGCAGCCACCTTGTGTGCGTCGATTTCCTTGTAGAGAGACGCTGCGACGACCGCTGGTGTGGCAGGATCCTTGGCCCGTTGAGCCCACTCCGCCAGGAAGTGCTCCAACTGATGGAGCTGCCCCCTGCAGGCAGGTTAACGGCGTTCAAGAACAGAGTCTACCGTCTTCTTCCAGGAGTTCATCTGTTCGCGATACGCCGGAACTTTGATATGACAGTCACGTTTTTATGCTCGACGAGACCCCGAATATCAAAAAAAAAATTCGTGCTTGCGAATCACATGTGCCAACGAGCACGTTTTCTCGATAAGGAAGCGTAATTGGAAGCTCACTCTCTGGCACTTTGGTGCGCGTCACCGTCGATCATGCCGACAATAATAGAGTACCCATACCTTTCTTTTATTTTCTTTTCTTTTTTTTTTCAAAGCAGGAGGGCTCAGTTCACCAAACTCGTGAGTGAGACAAAAGCTCTTGATGTTTCAGCACTTCGCGGTTTGAACGTTTCGTTTGGGTTCCAGTTGTCTAACGTTCCTATTCCATAGCTGTTCTACCGACGTGCCTCATGAGGATCCACTGCTGCTGGCTCAGCTCCTGCAGCTCCTTGCGGAACTGCTCGCGAAGTGCCCAGGCGGCCTCGGCCTCCCGCAGTTCCTGCTCGGCCGTCACCAGCTCACCGGGTCCTGCCAGGCCCAGTTGCTCCGCTTCTGACCTGCGCATACAAGCTGCCTTGTGCTTCCTGTCGTGTCCACCACACCGCAGCCTTGCGAAACACGCTCGAGGCAACAGACACCTCGGCAACAACATTCTTTTTCCCGACATTATAGCGAACCAAGAAAAAATTAGGATCACGGTTACGTTGTATGCAACAGGAGGGACCTCATTCATTCGCAGTTAACTGCCGCAATAGAAGGCATGATAAGGGAAAGTACATATTTCCACGTAGTATCGGTACTATACTAGGTACGTGTAATACTGTTTGCTCATTTAAGAATGATTGTCTATCTGCCTATAATGGTGGCGTACATCCAGGAAGCTGGGAATGAGGGCGCTCGGGAAGGTATACGTACAGGGCAATATTTTAATTTTTTCCCATTCCTTTTTATTCTTAGCACCGCCATGGTAGACAGGTTGTAAGTGATAATAACGTAGGAGGCGTAACGCTCGAAGCGATACAGAAATAAGAAGAGAATAGGCATTACGCATTGTGGCACCAGATTCTGTGTTCTTTTGGCGAGCGTAATCCATTGTCTGGTGCAAATTAACTGGGATCGAATGTACAACGCTTTCAGTTCGTAAGTGCTGTTTGCCATCGGTCGGCAGCCTTCGCTTATACTATACGCGCTACATCACGACTATCTGGCATGCTCTCTTGCGAACGTTTCGATTCTAGCTTAATAACTATGGTGAATACGGGCCTATAACGCCGATAACACCGCGGTGATCATCTCGAATGTCCGGACCTACGCGGCGGCGTTCGCCGATCCGGCGAGCAAGGCACTCACGCCAGCCGACTGCGTGCGTCCTGCAGTGCATCCATCTCGGCCCGCAGCTCGCCCAGGAGGTTGGCCGCCTCGTCGCCCAGTCGGGGACGTGCCTGTTCCCAGCGGGTGAGGAAGCGCTCCCGCAGCTGCTCGAAGTTCTCCAGGCGGGCCGAAGCATTGGCCTTCAGCACTTCCATCTGCAGAGGTCCCGGTGTGTACAGGTTGTAAAGACCGCGTCGTTATAACGCGCAACTACATTGTAACAAGAAAATGAACCGCTTCTGTCACTGCCCCATCATGCCCTGTACGTTGCTTCAAACCTAATTCTCCGCAAAACTTCATTTGGGCCTAGTTGGTACATAATTCTGAACTTAAACTTACAGCGCAAACACCTAAGACGAACCACAGAAGGAAGACACGACACACACTGGCGCTGAGTGTGTGTCACGTCTTTCTTTTGTGGTTCGTCTTAGGTGTTTACGCTGTAAGTTTAAGTTAATTCTCCGACCTGACAAAAGTATACTCAGGACGCTCGAACTCAATGACTCGGGCTGAAGTATGTCTCGTTTTTTGCGCCCAGACACATTGTTGGTTGGTCCAAAGACTGAATATGGCCACGACAAAGAATGCAAGCCACTGACTTGTAGAGTTAGGCACAGCCGACGGTCTCAAAAGCTGCAGCACGTACTGTTGTGTATTTATAAATCTGTGTCCACAGTTGCGTGTGGCTTGTCCATCCAATTCAAAGTGCCGTAACTTGCAATGCACACATTTACCGAGCATTTTTTGCCGTATCATCTCGGATACAGTAGTGAGCCACAGTTTGCCTAACGTGCTTTCTCTATTGCAAAACTTTCGCGCAGCCCATAGTGACGCCTCACGAAGGATTCATGGTGCGTTGGCATGAAAAGAACGTTAGCAAGCACGTTCGCCAAGCTGCCTCGACCGTCAAGACAGGCATGTTACTGCCTTATGCCCCACCTGGTGCGCGACGACGTCCCTGTGCTGGTGCAATCTCTCGTCCAGGGTGTCCCACAGCTGCTGTAGTCCGTCCATGTCAGCGGGTGGCGCGCGGCGGGACCAGCGTGCCAACAACTGCTGCTTGTCGCGAGCGGCCGAGTACGTGATCGTAGCCTGGTCGCGGCCGGACACGGTGCGGCCGAAAGCCGCACCCAGCTGCGCCAGTTCCTCCGCCGTCTGGGCGCTGCCGGCGAGCGCGTCCAGGGACGCCTCCAGGTAGGAGCGCACGGCGGCCGCGTCGCGTGCCACCGAGGCGCGAAGTTCGCGCACCAGTCCCGACTCGAGCTCGGAGAGAGCGAAGTCCACGTGCGAGCGCACGGGCGCGTAGCTCACCACCAGGCACTCGAAGCGCTCCTCGTCCCTGCACAGCACGCAGCCGCCGCCTTCATATTGCGTCGTCGAGAGCTTACGGAACCCAAAACCGAGCCCGTCTTTGAACGATGCGAACTTACCTTTCCGGCGTGTTTTTCCTATAGAGTTATTCTCTCTTCGCTTCGTATCCGATCCGTGGTCGGTCGCATTAGGAGACGTCAATTTCAGTGCATTACACTTGGCTATGCCAACGGCAGTGGATGTTATTTATGGGTGGACACACCTGCTGTGAGCATTATTATTGCGACAGCAATTATATGGACACTACAAGAAAATGTTCGCCACCGCCGTCGTCGTCGGCGTCGCCGTGGGGCTCCGCATATACTCAGTTATATGTATGCTATATGCTTATCGACGCCGTATGTGAGGGAAGCTTCTCATGCCAGGTCCTTACTTTCTCGCCCACAAGCAGACGTCATGAAACATAACGTTCAAAGCGCATGCCTTTATTTCCAATCTTCTCAGACTATTAAATATTGAAAATAGAGAACAATATCAGTACTCAAACCTGAAAGTGGCGTAATTTTACTAGCCCATCTCTTAACGGGCAGCATAGTGGCTCTTGCACGATGTCATTACAGGCCCTAGACGGCGTGTTAAAACTTTTAAGGGTGCCAGAAATTTTGGCGCACCCGCGTATGTCGCGTCCGCATTAGTCGGACCCGAGTGCAGTCAGAACACCGTCCAAAAAGCGCAACACTAAACCTTGCTATCGCAGTGGGCACTTGCTAAACTGACATTTTTTTTCACGTCGCAGAGTTTCCCCAGTGCATGCAGAGTAGCCAACCGGACAGTTACCCTGGCTGACCTCTCTACCTTTCGAGTCTTATTTTTCTCCGTCTCGTCCACTCCAGCACCTTACGGTGTCTCCCCGGCTCTACCATTAGGTCGCATGCACATGTTGGTTGTCGGCAAGCACTCACGGGAACGCTTTTCCGAACTCCTGGCACTTGGCCTTGACAGTACGAAAGCTGTTCTTCCATTCCTCCGGGGACAGCCCCTCGGCAAAGGCCTGCAGGTCCAGTGAGCTCAGGGCCACCCATTCCTGCAAGTGGTATTCTATACTCGGTTCATCTTGTGCGACTGAGCGGCCACTGACGACTTCCTTACTTTCTTCAGATCGTCAGAGCCAGAAAATGCACGATGAGCGACGCACAGTTCATTGGTATTTCCTTTATTTGGCGAATAGGTGACGTGGCTTGTTCAATTCAAAGAAAGAAACGAGGTGCGTAAAAACAAGGAGGCAGCGCAGTTTTGTTACAGTGGCAAGAAGAAATGTGGTAAACTTACGATTAGGGGCGACATGCTGTCTAGGAAGGTCGTAAATAGAAGAACAAGGACATCCACGCCACAGAGAAATGGAAGACAAGTTCAAGAAAAAATTCCGTAGGCGTGGAAGTTTTTTGAGTATTCGAGGAAGCGTATCGTGTCGCGTAGACATGTCTCGTTCGCATGTGTCCCAATGCACTATAGAGTATATTATAGCTTGCAGTATTTTGTGTTTTAAGAGCCGCAGACGTCTGAAAAAAAAGTGGGGGCGGGGGGGGGGCGATACTACGAAGTAAGGTGAGGAATGGTCACATTGCTGTTTCGTACTGTAATATTTACTTAATTTTATCTTATGTGTGTATTGTGCAATATAGCAAACGCCATCTTTATTTGTCTAATGATCAAAAAGATGAGAAAAAACACGAGTCAAATACTTTTTTTTAAAACTAGGGCAAATGTTATCACCAACTATAACCCGGCCGCATTTTGAACGCTGACACCCTTTGCGCAGATGCAAGTCTTGTTGATGCATTATAAACGAACAATCCGACCAAAATAAGAACAAATATACCGGCCTTGGGTGGATATATTCCACTATAAGTGCACTATAAAAAGAATTTAGGAGGCCGCGAGCTACTTTTTTTTTTTTTGGTATAATACGAGTCAGTACTACTAAGCGACAAGTGGCAACACTTATGAACAATTAAGATAAAATAAACCTCCTAAATTGCTGGATAAAATTACCGCGGGAAAGGATGTCACATGATTCCACTTTCGACGTGAGAGCGAGTGCAGCACCAACGTTCCCAGTGGGGGCCCTTGCGCCCAATATATAATGTTCATTCGGGTTTCCACCTGTGGTTCTTGGATGTTCGAACCTTTTGCAACGTAATTTCCTTTTGTGTTGCGATGTGTTTGTGCATTACGTTGAATCTAGGCACGCCTTAAGAAACGATTCCCCTGACGAAATTACGTAAGAGATGCCTAATTTAAGCGTACGACAGAGAAGTGATCGCGAGCAGATGTCTGTGCAAGGAACACCTCGTTTTACCCACGGTGTAGGCGTGCCGGCTATACCTGGAAGCGTCCCGCGGAGGCCTGGACGGAGCCGAAGAGCCGCTGCGTGCGCCTGTACAGATCCACGAACTGGTGCGCGTTCCTGTCAACGATGACCGAGAACACGAGGCTCTGGTCCACTGCGAGGTCGTCACTGACGCCGCGGAAGTGCAGTGGCAGGGCCAGGAATCGCTTGACCTGCTGGTAGTAGCGCGAGCGTACTTCCTCCAGCGGCGGACGGAAGCACAGCTGCCCGCTCCTGCGTCGGTGCCGTTTGACGAGCCGTGTGGCGAGGTATTCATTCCAATGTGTCGTTGTACGTTAAAGTATTCCCCAAAGGGGCCAGTATTCACAAAACTTCTCGCATACACTCTAAAAAATATTAAACTCTTAAGGATGTTTGCTTGTCCCATGGGCAGCACCAGGCACGTACCCAGGATTTTCTTGCGGGAGGGGGGGGGGGGGAACTCGAGGTAACTCTTCCTATGCAAATGTTCATATGAAAATGCCTTGGCTTTCTCCCTTAGTAGGTCGCTTAATTTCTCATCTCCTTGCGACTTTTGTTTCCAGTTGCCAATTTTGCACGAAAAGTGCTGTACAAAAAGGGAAAAGCCAGACGAGGTTACAGGTGACAGTCATACTGTTTATAGTTTTACCAGTTATTGCAGGGTCTGCTGATGGACGCTGTTTGGCATTATTACATTTTTCACCTTATCTAACCCATATCGCGGGTATATGCTTGCAAGGATCTGCCAGCGTTGCGGCGAGCCGTGACTCGAGGAAATAATGAAGCAAAAGAAAAAGCTTAACGCAACTGGCGTTTTCTCCGGCCTCAACTCGTTCCAAGAGCATACAGACCAGCTGACTACGAACCGAATCCCTTTCCTGGTCCCTGGATCAGTCTAAACAAGGAAGGTTAAACTAACAAAGGAACAGCGATGCGCGTGATCGTTGAATGGATGGTGACAACTGAACTCGTCTCGAGTTTATCGCGCGGGCACCGAATCGATGCAAAAACTGGCCTTCACGCAGCTGGAGATGCCGTTAGCTACCGCCATCCAAAGGAGTGAAAAAATTTACAACCATTCCACTCTGTGAAGATGGAATGGCAGCGGGAGCAGACGACAGTCAAAGCTCTCAAACGAAAAGCAAAGTGCTTCACCCACTTATGGGGAGTGCTTAACGCCTGGTTCACCTCCGCCGTGGGTCTGCCCAGCATTGCGCTACCTTTGGATGGACCCACGTATGCTGAGCGCTCAACGCCTGCTTCACCTCCGCCGTGGGTGGGTCCAGTATTGCACAATCTGCGGGATCGGCCCACGTATGGGGAGTGCTTAATGCGTGCTTCACCTAACCCGCAGGTCGGCCCGACGGTAGTGCAATGCCGGGCCGACCCGCGGCGGAGGTGAAGCAGGCATTAAGCACTCCCCATACGTGGGCCCATCCCGAAGATTTCGAAGGGCGCGTTACAGGTTCCCGAGCCCACAGGGGTATGAGCCATTGAGCTCCACTCAAGACGTCATGCTCCAGCTCTACCACGAGATTATCAATGACCCAACTAGCGGCAACCGGGCCATCCTCGGCCTGGACTTGGAAAAGGCATTTGACAATGTAGCACATGCAGCAATCCTGAGCCGCATTAACAAGCTCAACTTGGGTGCGCGAAGCTACAACTACGTCAGAGACTTCCTGTCGCGCCGCACAGTCACCCTCGCGGTCGGCAGCATGACATCCGACGAACATACACTAGGAAGCACCGGCACTCCTCAAGGATCGGTCATATCCCCGCTCCTTTTCAACCTCGTGATGCTGGGTCTCCCGGCCTACCTCGACGAGATCGATGGCCTCCATCACGCCTTGTACGCAGATGACATCACCCTGTGGGTCAACAAGGGCAGTGACGGTCAGATAGAATGCACCTTACAAGCAGCGGTCTCTGCAGTCGAAACGTACCTCCAAGACACGGGTCTCCGACTATCTCCACTGAAATCGGAGCTGCTCGTCTACCGCTCGCGCCGCCGGCCCAAGCCTACAGCCGAATGGCGCCAATGTGACGACATAATCCTCTATACGCAAGACGGCTCCTCAATTCCCCGAGTCCCGAAGATACGCATCCTAGGCATGCATATAACAGCCAACGGGTCAAACATAGAAGCTATTCGCAAAATCGAAGGCAAGGTTACAGCGGCTACCCGCCTGATCAAACGCATTACAAACAAGCACACGGGCATGAAGGAGGACAGTGTCATGCGCCTCATACACTCTTTCGCAATCAGTCACATCACTTATGTGGCTGCCTTCCACAACTGGAATGTCACTGAAAGGGAGAAAATCAACACCCTTATACGCAAGACTTGCAAGATCGCCCTTGGCCTACCGGAGTCCACAAGCACTGCTCGTCTGCTACAGCTGGGGGTATACAACACGCTTGAGGAAATCGTGGATGCGCAAAGAACCTCTCAACTCGAACGCATGTCTCTGACAGCCACGGGCCGGTACATCCTGCGGAAACTCGGCTTCAACTACCACGTCCAACACGGTCAGAAACAGGTCATTCCACCTGACCTCAGCGACACGCTGATTGTCGCCCCTATACCTCGAAACATGCACCCCGAATTTAATCGGGGCCGACACCAGGCCCGTGCCAAGGCACTGCTGCGCTCCTTGGGTGGAAAGAGGACTACGCGCTTTGTAGACGCCGCAGAATACACGCGAGAACGCCGGTTCACGGCGGTAGTCGTAGACGTTAGCTCCAGGCTTACGCACGCGTGTAGTGTCGCAACGGAATACCCCGAAACAGCAGAAGAGGTAGCGATTGCGCTTGCGCTTACCGACCCCCTCTGCGAGGTAGTGTTTAGCGACTCACAATCCGCAGTTCGCAACTACGCGCGGGGGCGCATTTCCTCCGAAGCTCTCCAGATTCTAAGGAAAGCTGGTCGACAGCACTTCGATAACACCGCCATCATATGGTTTCCAGCGCACGTCGCCACCCCCACCGATGAGGGCCTCATTAACTTGAACGAGGTAGCACACCGCTCTGCGCGAGAACTGACCCGCCGCGCAGAATCGGGGACCGCCTCTTCGAGTTCGGAACTGCTGGCTCAAAGCACGCGAGAACGCCTGGTCAGGTACAATGACATCACCAAGCACTACCAGCTAGGCAGGCGGTTGCTGCCCCCACCTCACCCCATGCTGAAACGTCGCCAGGCAGTCATCTGGCGACAATTGCAAACACAAACATTCCCCAGTCCGGTGCGATTGCAGCACATTTTCCCCGCGCAATACCCGAATGCTCTTTGCAAATTATGTCAGGACACTAGAGCGACGCTGTCACACATGTTGTGGGAGTGTCGGGTTACATCAGCTACAATGGCAGTAGCTCCGGAGGCTCTTGCGTCGAAGTGGGCCGCCGCTCTGCGCAGCTCCAACCTCAAGACACAAGAGTGGGCTGTCCAGCAAGCCCGAGAGGCGGCGACGAGGCAAGGCCTCGAAGTCCCCTCATGGGAGACCTGAGCCCGGGTCATCAAATTTGCCGGATTCAGATTAAAGTTGTTTCCATCCATCCATGTAACGAATGACGAAAAAACTATGTAAGGTTAGTCATATACAGCTCTCGCTGTAAAAGGCATCAAAATGTTGGCAGCCGAATAGATTGATTTGTCAGCGCTTTAGGAATGTGTGTGAGGAGTGGCGGTGTGGGCGGGGAGAGGGGGGTGTGCCGCTTAATTTCGGGAGGGGGAGCCTCCCCCCTCCCCTGGGTACGTGCCTGGGCAGCACCCTTACCTTTAGTGCTATAAAAAATATACCGCACGTGACAGCGAGCTCTAACACTGCATGTGCGAAGAGAAAAGACATAGTTAATAACTGCGTAATAATTCTAACCACTTTGAGACCACAGAAATATCTGGCACGAGAATTTGTCAGATATAGCTATGAAATTTCTTTTAATGCACTTTTGGTGTCATCTGTCGCAGCAGTCGCATCACATGTGACGCGCACGCAGGCGCTGACTAATGAATAAGCGCTCTTGCTCAAGTAGAGTTTTGTGAATACAGACACAGGGGTCTCAATTCACAAGGTAATGTATTCGTAAGAAATGCATGCCATCGTCCGACCACAGTGGCTAATATTATGTTCAGTATATGTCATGGTATCATACAAAATTATCATACAATACAGGGGTAATTGAAGATCGCATGGGAGAGGCCTTCGTCCTGCAGTGAACATAAAAATAGCAGTAGTAGTATGATGATGATGATGATAATCAGCCTGTAACAGCAGTCAGTAAACCCGAACATCACAATGTGGTTCACGTATACTGGCAGAGGCTGTAAATGCTAATACTATAGGCTGCGTTGTGAGGCTGCGCAGATGTTCAGCTTTTTCTCAGATCTCGTGTTCCATAAAAATTTTGTGGTTGACTGTACCTCTGTAGCGCGTACGAACTGCTTCGTGAACACAGGCCCTAATACTTGGAGATTTCCTGCCGAATAGCCTGCAATGGGGTGAAATGCGACGTAGTACGCGCGGCGGAGCCTTCGTGCGGGCCGTTTCGCACCTGCAGGTCAGCTCGATGCGCGTTTCGGGCAGGTACTGCAACAGCGTCTCGAGCCCACGCAAGTACTGGCACTCGAGGGCCTTGTACAGCTGCCGGTCCCAGTGGGCTCGCCAAGGGCGCACTTGCTCGGGGCTTTCCTGCGAGTATAAACCAAACTCGTGTGTGGAGGTCGTTTCAAAGACCGCCGCTAGCGGCGACCTGTAGTGATTGTCTCCATGGCCATTCTCCCTGTTCGACCACTTCACTGCGGCACTTCAGCAAGACAAACGCGTGTAGGTCACCGTAAATGTGGCCTCTGACAAAACAGCAACTAAAGCTGATACGCTGTCCCAGCAGAGCAAGATAAGGAGACGTAATAACCAGATAGAAACTGCACTACGCGGTGAATGACTAATTACGAATTTGTATTTCTCCGAAAATTTAGCCTGTATATACATTCTCCTTGCACTCCCTATCAACCCCCCCCCCCCACCTCCATATACACACATGCCGCCCGAATGCAAACTCCGAGCGTAAGATTGGTGCGCAGTCGCACTTGCCATCGCACTTGCCCAGTCGCACTTGCTGGTCATGTTTATGCGATGTTAGCCGATTTTTCTGTCCCGTTCTCATAGCTGGGAGATCAACGAAGTTCAAAGATTCATAGAAATAAATGGGCATGCGTTACCGCACGTTACCTAGTTTTGCATCTTTAAAAACAAAAAAAAAATTGGCGTAACTTTTACGCCATATTTCTATTGATATTGCGATGGCATTTTGAAAAACACCCTACAAGATTTGCTTTTTCTCGCTTCCCGGCCTTATTTTTATATCGTTCACCTCTTCTCATTTTATCTCTTCTAACCTAACACTTTAAAGAGGCGTCGGAGCCACCCACCTGCTGCTGGGCCATGGTAGCTCTGATGTCATTGAGCACATCCTTCCAGCTTTGCTGCCGGCATACAAGGTCGAGGTCAAACAAGGACATCACCTGCGCAACACAATTTTGTGATGACACGATGTTGCAAGCTCAAAAGAAAAGTGCGTCTATCCATAGATGTTTTCATCGAAGTATTTCCAATGGACGTTCCTCTAATGGTAATTTGCTTGGGCTCACGTTGAGGGCGTGAAATCAAAACGACGCCACAGGTGGGGAGCCACCGGCTGTCGCTTTCGATTATGTTAAGCGAGTCGCAATTTTGAAGGAACTGCTACAGTTCTATGTTATAACTCTATGTCCTAAGCAAACCTCCATGGAGGATCACACACTGATTCACCCACGCTGACCAGTTAAACACACTTGAGCCGCAGAAAAGGCGACGTTTTGGAAAGCCATCGTGACCCGCTTCCTTAATTCGCGCCCACCTATTATTAATGAAACAATTAGTTTTCTTTTTTTTTGACCGGTGTGCTTAGTTACTATCTATATTGTCTGGGCGTTTGAAAACGTCTGAAAACGTGAAAAGAACTTTGAGGGATTCAGTAGAGCGTGTTGGAGAGCAACATAATTGCGCAGGCATTAACGTAATGCTGACGGGCCTTGTACGAGAAAGAGGAATCACTATTATTGTAATTATTTGGTTTGAACGCATATCATAAACAGAGAGAGAAATAAGAGAAGAAGCAGGCTTACAACTGCCACCAACAGAGATAAAGCACCTGCTTACTCTTTAGGAAGGAGGGGATAAAAACTTAATGCACTGAAATTGAATTCAGTAAGAAAGAAAGTAAATAAGGAAGAAAGAACGCTATAGATCACAAGGGATAAAGTGCAGGGTAGCGGTTTGGGCTAGTTGGTATGTTAGGATTGCCGGACAGTGCGCTCGTCATTGTTTGCATCGTCGTCCAGTTGTTATTTTGCTTCGCGCTACCACTCTCTCCGCTAAAGCAAAGCAACGACAAAGAATAGAGTGCGGCAGTAGTAACATAAAGAAATCACCGCATGTCGCAATAAATGGAATGGAATTTAAAAAAAGAAACAAAACCAGGCTGAAGTCTCCTCACTGGCACAGAATAGATGTACTGCAAACGGGCCACCAAGTCATTTTCTCTTGGATAATATATAAGAAGAGTAGCGTCTAGAAATCAAGTACTGCGCACTTAAGTGTGCAGCAAAGAGAAGGGTACCTTCCGGCACACTGCCAGATGCAGGGCACGCAGGTGGCGGTTGCGGCCAGCCAGCCGAGCGGCCAGGGCGCGCAATCGTCCGACAAAGGCGTCCAGCGCCGCAGCGTCTCCCCAAGGCACCCGCTGTCTCAGAGCGCCGGTCAACTCCTCGGCCAGTCCCAGCATGAGCGGCCGTTGGCTCGGAATCATCTGGTCAGCCACGGTGCTGTAGAAAGACGCAACCTGGGCGCAAGCGCGGCGGCGCGTTGGTTCAATGTCTGCTGCGTGGTTCAACGGCGTGAAAGCAAGACCGCTCTTCAAGAAGTTCGAGATCGAGTATAGCCGTGGCAGGAGATGGCAAAAGACGGACGACATTCCGCACTGCCCGGCTTTCCGACCTTGATTCAATGCGTCGGTGTTTCACGTTCAAAAGAACCGCCACGCCACTGAACGTTCAGTAACTCCGCGCAAGAGAAATCGCAATTCCCAATGCTCCAAGTATAGCTAGAAATACACACAGGGATCAATCAGACAGTAATTGCATTAACAGCGGCACAAAAAAGGCGGTTAAGTCAACAATTTTAACACAGCAACTACTACTGCTGCCACAGTTATCTCGCATCTTTAAAAGCACTCCCGTTGAAAGCTTTCGAGACTCTGGCCTCAAAATGTCATCGAGTGGCACTGCAACGCATGTTATTTCACCGCGTGACGTATAACGTAGGTTAAGTCTGAATCAAGTTGTTTTAAGAGGAAGTTTTGCTCGGGCCCAACTCCGACGCGGCCTATATTCAGATGCATGTAAAACGTAAAAACGCTTTTCTGTGATAACCCCTGGACCGATATTAATTAAACTTGTTGCATTTTTTTTTTTGATGCGAGGGTAAATGCCTCAGGGCATACAGACGTATAGTATGGGGATGAATAAGGATGATTAAATGAATGAAAAAAGATTTGCCGATCTAATAAAGTCCAAGAGGGATCGATAATGTGGTCCCTGCGTCCAAGCAGTGTAATCGTTCGGATTATGCGGTGAAAGTCCCGCTGCTACGAAGTGCCGGAGCCTCGTCGGTTTCAGTGCAGCGCAAACCCACAGCAGGTGGTGGACGTCGGCTTCAGCAATTCGCGACTTGCAGACTGGACACCCAGGGCGAGGATATAACGGGCGAAAGTGCGGCCTCTTCCGAGTCGCGGCAGCGGTGAGGTCAACCCCGATCCGGATCAGAGAAAGTTTAATTCTAGTGATTGTTGGAAGCGGGATTTCGATTTAGGACCTGAATTGAAAGAATTTTCGAAAATTCGAAAGTTCGAAAAAAATAGAAGCGCGAAGATAACAAATTAATAGCTTTCCGTCAAGAACAGATATCGCAGTTCTGTAAAGGGCATCCATTAGATCATTCAAAGCGGACAAATTCGATATGCCAATGTATATATTTCGTGAATTTCTTACGTTGTCTACAAGGGCTCTGAAAAGACTGTATTTACACAATACTAAATTTTTTAAGATTCATGTGTAACATATCAATTTTGTCCGCTTTAGATGTACTATCAGATGCAATTCACAGAATTGTGATATCGTTTTTCATTGCTGAGTTACGAAGCTGTAAACTTGATAGTTTCAGTTTAGGAAAATTTGCGATTTCTGCCAATTTTTAGTAAAAAATTGACGACCTAAATTAAAAATTCGAAACTAACAGTCACTAGATTTTGCGTTTTTCTTTTAAATGCAACAAAACTCGTCAAATTTGATGAGGTGAATGCCGAGGAAAACAAATTCTTTTTCTACGTGTATTTAGATAGGAGCCCCCGAGCTAAAGCTTCCTCTTGACTCTTTAGCGTTATGGGCAGGACCACAGAGTGGTCGCCGCTGATCACCTGCTGAAGGTGTCGAGCCCGGTGTCCGAGGCGGGCCGCGGTGTCCTCGAGCTGGCGCAGAGGTCCCGGAGGCAGCCGACAGCCCAGGGCGCGCAGCTGCCTCGCTTCGGCCGCGATGGACGCCAACCGCGGGCTCAGGCTGACCCGGGGCCGGCCTCCCGCGCCCAGAACCAGGGCAGGTTCGTCCTCTTGAAGGCTGCGCTGCCAGAAAGGCTCACACTATGACGCAAACATAATTTTTGCGTGCTTGCGTGCGTGCGCGTGCGTACGTGTGTAATTCTGCGCGCGCGCGGCCGCTGCTTCTATGGTGAGAACAGCTTCGTATTTTTGCTGTCTCTTCTACTTCGCGCACTTGTTTGGTAAGCGGGCGACGGGTCGTTTATTGACCATCACGAAACGCACTTTCGCTTGTTAAGCAGAGAGTTCAATATGCAATGTGTGACACAAAGTAATTAGTTTGAAAGGTATTAGTTTAAGAAATTAGTTTAAATGGCAAGCGCGTATTTTTTGACAGTTTTAACCTCAGTGTTCACCTGCATCGCCGATAGTGGTTAGATTATTTCCAAAATATCGGACCCGGCAAAAGAAGTTTCGCTTGAAAAAACATTTTCCGCTGGTTTCTTGTTGGGACTAGCTGACCTCGGAGCATTGCCGACCTGGACTGCCGCAGTCCCGCCCTGTGTCCTGCAATTATTGTTGCCCATTTTTTTTTAGGTGCAATGTTACAGTCATCCAAAGACGGCGAGCGTTATCTTCTTTCTCTCGTAGAGATTTGTGCCAACATGAGGTTTGGAAGCCCTGAAAGCGGGCTCTTTTGGGTCTGCCGCCTTCAACGGTTTCACTTGGTTCCCAAGTTCGCAGCTTCCTAAATATAGGGAATCACGCTCAAAACAGGTTTGTCAGCTGCAACGGCATCTATATATAAACGACCAATTCCATGCCAACGACGCACCGCACCTCGTCTTAGTGGCGATCTGCTGGGCGCTGCGACTCCAGGCGTCCAGGCGATCCGCGGCAGCCTCCCGCGCCTCGTCGCGTGCCCTGTTCAGGTTTTGTACAAGTGGTTCCCAGGATTCGCTGCCGTCGTTGAGAAGGCTAACCACCTCCTGGGCCTCCTCCAACTGTGTGCGCGAAAGGCGCGCGCATGTGTTGAAAAAAAATATATTGTTGCTGGAACTATATTGTGCATTACTTTAATAATGACAGAAGAGTCAAACGTGTACCCTGTATAGCATGTGTCACTGACGCATGAAAGAAGTAAAGATGTTCATTTTGCGTGTGTGTGCACGTAATGTCAAGCTTTCCTCCGCTTGACGCTTCACGTAAACCCCACAGAAAGGTAGTGGAAGCGCTGTTTTTTAGCCTGAAATGGTAAGTTAGCTTCAATAAACGCTCGTCTGTTATTCCTGGGCTACAGTCTTGGTGTCCAGATTGTTTCGGCTTCTACAAAGGATGACGCCAATGTGGAGGAGTCGCCAAGACGCGTCACTGATGTGCAACGAGTGCTTAGATCGAGAGGCGAGGCTGCCTATACACGCATTTACTGCAGTCGAGGTCGGGTGTCGGGTGAAAAAAGAAAAGAAGGCAAGGACGTCTTATAATATGAAGGTAAGTTGCTTTAACTATGCAAGGTGTCTTAACGCGGAAACGCAATCGGTTATCATAGTTTTAGCCACACTCACCTATATCAGGCCCCTTAAGATGCGATCGTCGTCCGTTAACTCTTTTATCCGGAGAAAATGTTTCGCCTAAATGTTCTCGGTAAACGCGGAAGCACTCAGTCGTCAATCGCAGACAACGTCGGGCATGTAAACCGACGACGCCTCACCCTGGTGCGAAGTTCCTGCAGGCCGACTATGTCTCTGACGACTTCTGGAATTCCCTGTATGCTGCTGGAAGCTTGCTCGTACGACTTCTTCGCCTCCACCACGCTCTCGCTCAGTGCTCGCAGAAGCATTTCTCTGAAATACCGACGGGAAGAGAGTGCGACATCGGAGAGTGGCATTGATGGATCGCAGGCGTCCCAAAAATTGCAGGGCTCCATGTGTCACTCATGGCCTCTGTGTACGAGGATGTCGTGCGCTTATAGTATGCGAGCACATCGCTCAAGATTACCCCCGGGCTGATCCAGACCAACCGAACCGAGTTTACACGCATTTCGCCTGGCGGGTTGGGTGACTCAAGACATCCTTCGCTGTCGGGCATGCAACCAAATCCGCCTAAATGATCCTTCGGCCTGGCCCGCTGTGTTAACACGACCACCAGATTTCGGCGTGAAAAGATGAGTTGACCCGGCTTTGTCAGGTTCATGTGAACGTAGCTAATATCCTCATCACTAAAAAGAGGGGGGAAGAAAGCAACCCGCGATATATTGTGCTGAAGAAATGCTGCGAACTTTCACTCATAAAGAGTGAGGTGTGTTGGTAGCATTCAAAATGTCCTCACTCCCCACTACTGGTGCACTTGAAGTTCAGCAACTAAACACTTTGCGGTTGATCCTACCGGGAACTTATTCTTCAAGAAGTGGACGTTATGCATAAGGAAACAATAACACCAAAAGCTTTACCTTTCAGGAGCTAGCTGAGCTTGCACGTCGGGATGCTTAAGCAGCTCGGAGTAGGATTTGCATTCTTGCAGAAGCTGCAAAGAGAAGTGTACCTCACTTCAAGATGGACTGCCATCCGCGTAGTTCTTGTTCTTTTTCCCTAGTGAAATAGTACAACCCAATCTATGGGATGGGCCATGAATCGGGTGGTGAAATAACTGTTATCAATCCTTCTTTCTCTAAAGGAAAGTAAGCAGAAATGAAATAACTATCTTGTAAATGGGATTTAAAGTGTCTGCTATTACAGATATAAGTTATCAAATATCCAAGTATTACAGAAGAAGCTTATGCGAGCATAATAAATATTAAAAAGAATTTTTGTCTCACGTAGAAACATGCGCAGGGTTTTACAAACGCTCCTGTGGCTGCAACCCAGTGCGGTCGCCCCAAAGGAAGGAATTACTGGGCGAGTCAAATTAAAGCCAAGGTTTTGGGAGGGTTCTTCTAAAAATATTCTCTTTTGAATAATGAACCGTTGATAAGACAGAACACTATATACTACCAACCAACCAATTTTACTGCTTTCACAGCAATATAAAGCGAGAAGTGAAAGAAGGAGAACAGATGAATCTGCAATGCATGTTGCCCGCACAACTGCGAGAAGGGCACATGGCATGGCTATTACGACACTTGTCTCGCCATAATAAATAAGCAGTCTCATTATCCAATAATCCTATGGATGGGAAGCCAACTCACAGGTTCCTCGTCACACGTATAAGGGAAGCCTAACAAAGCTCTCCAGCCTCATGGCCCTTATATATCTCCAGAGCCGGACAGTTTTCAAACAAAAAGGTGCAAGCGAGCAGTGCACTGCCACGTGACTGCCAAATGACTTGCGCTTCAAGTGGGCATGGTCAGAAAGTAGTCACTTATACGCGAGTAGGACCAGAAGAAACGCAAGCGACTTCGTTCTCTTTGAGGTTTCTTCGGCCCAACGTGGCTGATACATTACAGGCATTCATAGCGAGAAGGCGCGAGTTGACTGGATTGACGAATTGACTTTATCGACGATTGACGGATTTATTTATTTATTTACTTATTTATTTATTTATTTATCAGTCCGCTGCCGCGCTTCCGTTTGTTAGACGCAGCATTCTTGCAAAAATTTTCGGTTTCTGCCACGTGAAACCATACGTGCCATCACGATCGTGAAAACTTGGGCTTGTTGGTTCGTGATCATCGGGCTGCTAATCGCAGAGGGAACGACCAACACAAAGGAGGACAAAGCGGCACACGAAGCGCAAAATGCGCTTTCTGCTCTTTGTGCGCCGTTTTGTCCTTCCTTCTGTGGTCATTCCCTCCGGGCGATACAACACCCGATGATCACACGTTCCACGTTTCACTCCCGCTGCCGATTTCAGTTGTTAGCCTTGTTCCGCGCGCGATCGACTGACCGGCAGTCCGGTGCTGCGCAGCAGGCGCTCCCTGAGCGCGGCGGCAGCGCGGGCGGCCAGCGGGGCCATCCACTGGGTGTGCAGTTCCACGGCTGCGCGCCACTCGGGCTCGGGGTCCGACAGCCGCGGTGCCGGGGGCAGCGGCTCCCTCGCGGTGGGCGGCGCGAGGCGAACCAGCTGCTCCTGCGCCAGGCGCGCCTGCAGCGTGGCGCGGAGACGGCCGCCCAGGACGGCGTCCGCGCTCGGGCTGCGGCCGCACGCCGACAGGGCTTGGCCGAGCTCCTGCTGCACCTTGTTCAGAGGAGCGCGCCACGGGTCCAAGTCGCGCAGGAGGGTCTCCAGCCGCGCCGCCAGACCGCGCCCTGAGACGAGACGTGCTCGTGAAGCCGTTCCCGCTGCAGCGGCAGATGCTATGTAGCCGCTCGAGTGCAGCCGGACGTTTCGTCGGAGAATATGGGAGTTGCATGGGCACATAGTGCTCTCACGCAGGAGCAGTGCTCGCAGAAGCAATTCATATGCTAGGTGGGTTTCTACGAACAACAGACACCGGGTGATAATAACGAGCATATTAATTGCGAATGCGAGTGCACTATGCCAAGAAGTTATTTGGAACAAAAAGCTCTGCGAATGCTGCCCCTAGACTACAAAGTTTTTATTATAGAGAAGAAAGAAAGGCTTGGGGCAGTGAAGGCCTGCGCGTTTTAATCTTCGACCTCAAACGCGAAATCAGGGAGTCAACTCAAAACCGCGTTCAGGGAAAAAAAAGTCATAGAGCTAAACATAGCCTCACGTCCTCTAGTGAAGTGAAATAATGAACTTTAGCTTTATAATGTGACGTCAGGGATCAAAACAGCCAATAACTTCTGCTTCTATCGTTTCCGCAAACTGTTGAAAAGTAATAATTGGCGCAGTTTAATTTCCCTGGCACCTCTTGTAACACAAACAAACGATAACTAGGCAAGTCTAAGGTTGCGCCTTGTTTTTTAAACTGTGTCGTAGATCGAAGCGCGACGCGTGTCTGCCGCGCGATGGGTGGAATGCTGCCTGACGGAACTGATGGAATGCTGCCTCTTCCCCTATTTCTTATTGCATCCTCTCCAACGTGACAATACTAACAAAAAATAATAACATGACGAACGTCTTCGTCCAGCTATTACTCCCCAGTCCTGTGTCAAGCTTTCTTTGACACATTATGCTACCACTGTTATACCCTGCACCCGCAAACGTCTCCAACGTCCCTGTAGTGTCGCAAGATTTGCCTTTGGGCGAGTCAGCAACGATCCGTTATTAGTTGAATGTAGCACCACAGACGAGTATCAAGAAAGTTAGCAGTGTGTCCTGTCCACCCGTAACGCTTCCATAAATGTTTATTGGGCTTGAAGTGTCCCCTAAGTTCCTCGTTCTAGCTGCATGATGTGGCCCCCGTTGTGCCTGCACGCCAGCTTTGCTGCAACACAAGAAAGGACTGTGGTAAAGACAACCTCGAAACGCAGTTTCTCCGACTGCGTAGCAAGTGCTGCCATCCCGCAATTCCTCGGTATACCGACAGGTCTATGCACGGCCACCGAGATTTTAAGCTGCTTAGAGGCCATAACCGAAGAGCAAATTCAGCTTGTCTGAGTATAAGCCGGTAAAATTGGCTTCTCATCGAAGCAACAAAAGAATGCTTATGCAGATGTTTCTTCTGCGTACTTTTATTTTCGTCCTGAGCTTAACACCGTACAAGCAGTTATCATTAATCAGCATTCTCACTGCATTTGACTAAGCGTGCCCTGAATTTATTCCTCTGGTCGCCTTTCCTCAAGAGAGCTACATTAAGTTTTCTAAAAAAGGTCCAGCTAAAGAACATTCGGCAAGGGTCTAATATCAACGTTGCACAGTTTGTTTCTTTAATATCAGCTATTCTACAAAACAATAATACATTACGGTGAATCGTGCTAAGACTGGAAAGGGGCCACTGCCACCGGACATAATATGTGTTCCTTAATTATACACGCGTGCACCCACAGTCTCCGGTCACAGTACGAGTGAAACGTCTAACAAGTGTACTGGCAACCATACAAAGCTTGTTTCTGGCGTTGCTGCGGCGATTTAAGCCTCTTGTTTTGGGGCGACAAGTGTGACCTAAGCTGTCAGAAAGTAATATATTGTTTATCAAGCCGACGTTCACACGGTTCACGTTTTCTTAGGCGTTGAATTATGTCTAAAATAATAGCTACGTGCAGCACCGCTCGTTAGTGTGAACTTTTTACCGCGAGGTACTCTTGTCCGCGTGAACCCAGCTTTTTGTCATGCGCAGTGCTCCCATGCCAATTTCAATATGCTTCACCGCACTACAGTATATGTGCTTCACTGCATAACCATAATGCATTGCAGCAAAGATTTAAAAACCGAATTATGGAACGTTTTTCAGGTCTTTGCCGACTTCTTTCTTTCTCTCTCTCTCTCTCTCTCTCTCTCTCTCTCTTCAGTTGAAGGACGTAATTTTTTCAAAATCGAAGCTCTCTACGCATATGATGCGTGGAGAGCGATGCGTTCTGATTGTCCAAGTAGGAATGTAGCGTTCTTCCACGCATTACGCAGATTAGGAGTCGTATTTTGCAGCGATTATTTTCATTTTCCATTCTTTTTTTCTTTATAATTTGGTCCGACGAAGCCATTCCCCCGTTGTCGCCAAGATCTGTCACTCGGGGAGATGGTTGATGAATGGAACCGGAGGAGAATAATCTTTACAACATACGTCTCTTGGATTTAACATCTGGCATAAATTTTAAATTGCTTATACGCACTGAACGACTTTTTTTGCAAGCTGTCATAGATGGGTTAGAAGTACACTAAACATACAGACTCTTTCATTCCTTTGTTTTAAAGCTATTAGCATTCTTTGCCCTCTTCAGTCTTTTTGAGTCTGTCTGTCTGTACGTCTGTACATGTCTGTACGTCTGTCTGTGCATCGGTACGTCTGTACATCTGTCTGCGCGTCTGTCTGTACGTATGTACGCCTATAGATCTGTCTGTACGTTTGTCTGTACATCAGTACGTCTGTCTGTCTGTCTGTCTGTCTGTCTGTCTGTCTGTCTGTCTGTCTGTCTGTCTGTCTGTCTGTCTGTCTGTCTGTCACCGATTTCAAAGTTGTTTTTCGTGTTCGGGCTGTCCTGGCGCAGTAAGGGTTCCCATTCGGGACCTCCTCTACCCGAGAACTCGCGTGGGTAGACAGGAGTTCGGGCGAGCCTATATCGGTGCGCCCCGTGGCGAAAAAATCAACGGTTACAAGGTATAGCGACTCGCGTGGCAGTCATCGTTGTAATTAAAGCACTGGAATATATTTACAACGCTGACACACTTTTCGCTGCTGGCAGTGCATTGTTTTATTCTAGTGCGCTCCAGATCGCTATATTGTCATGGGGTCACACTAGGGTCATGGGGTCATGGGGTCATGGGGTCATGGTGTCATGGTTGTCACACTTTCGTCACCATGTCACTGTCGTAATGTCATCGTCGTCATACCACCTTCTTCGTCATTCTATCGTAATTATGCTTTCGTCAATAAATCGTCATTATGCTGCCCTTGCCATGTCATCGCCTTTCTTGCGTCGACGTCAGATAATCGCTATAATGCATTCGTTGTCATACTATAATCATCATGCTGTCGCGGTTGTGCCATCGTTATCATTACAGCTTCGTCATCCGCTTGTCGTCATACCGTGATCGTGATTTCCTTCATATACTCGTCGTCTACGAATTGTCTTCATGTCTTCGTCGTTCCACTGTCATCGTTTTGCCATCGTCAGCTCACTGTCGTCGTGCCGTCGTCGTCATACCACCTTTGTCGTTTCATCGACGTCATTCCATCTTTGTCATTCCATCGTCGTCACTGCGTCGGTGTCATACAGTAGTCGTCATGGGGCCATGATCGTGGGCGATCTTTGCAAGCGAGCGCCATAGTGAACTGGGACGATACCGCAGTATGTCGCATATAGCTGAAGTAACGGAAGTCTCACAATGACCACTAAAGATCTTAAATGAACGTGACTTCAGAAACACGGTGTCGCTATATGGCTCGCATGCTAATCGCATTACCATTGACATTATCATGAGATTTGTTCTGCCGTAATGTGTTTTATGTGGTCAGCAGTGTTTTATTGTGCCTAATGCTCTGTATAAAACTGCATGGGCCGAATTCACAAAGCTTTTCGTTTGTGAGTACTGTTTGCAGGTGGGCGGGCTGACGGACGGACGGACGTGGATACATACATACATACATACATACATACATACATACATACATACATACATACATACATACATACATACATACATACATATACATACATACATACATACATACATACATACATAGATAGATAGATAGATAGATAGATAGATAGATAGATAGATAGATAGATAGATAGATAGATAGATAGATAGATAGATAGATAGATAGATAGATAGATAGATAGATAGATAGATAGATAGATAGATAGATAGATAGATCAACGGACAGAGCTCACCAAGTGCATCGTGGAGTGAATCCAAGGGCTTCGTATGTCGCAGGTCCTCCAATAGTGACAGACCCGCGTCTAGCCAGTCGGCGCATTCGTCCAGGCTCACAGAGCCCAGGGCACACCAATGCTGCTCTAGCGCAGCCTCATGCTTCCCTGCCAGTCAAAATAAAACATTAGGATGAGTCCTCGGGCTCATCACCATCAAGAAATGAAACATTTTCCTACTTCCTTTGTCTGGCTAATTTTTGTCTATTAGTTTAGTTTTGTCTTGATGAGAGCTGCCATGCTGAATCTATGATAAATTTAATCATTTCAACAAAATCCTTAAAAGCACCTTGCAGTAATTTGAAACAGCCATATTGAGATTTTTTTTTAACGCAGCAGTCTTCTTTTTATCAGTTTCCCGCATCTCTAGCCGTTCTTGTCATCAAGTCTTTTGTACCGTGTCTCGCTCTCTTCTACAATGTCTCGGCTCCCCGGAGACACATTTATAGAGAAAAATGTATCAGTTTTCCTGAGAGTTCTAACAGAGCATGCTGCAATTTGTTACCAGCTTGCGGCGGGAGCCACTCACCTTTCGGCGTAACGGGCTCGTCACGTGCGGTGCCTAGGGCAGCCTGCGAAGCGACGTGAAGCGCACAAGAGTAAAACAATGCACTGCTAGCAGCGAGATGTGCGTCGCCTTTGTAAATATATTCCAGTTCTTTAATTACAACGACGACTGCCACCCAAGCCGCTGTACCTTGGAGTAGCTGCCCAACACCAAGGTATACATTAAGCAAAGTATATACGGGGGACAGTTGCAGAACAATGCCTGATAGCAAACTATATAAACCCACCAGCTCAAGAATACTAACAAATATATTTCTTAGTACGTATTAGGTGTATTATTCTTTTTTTTTAAATTTAAGTATTTAACTTCTTGAAAGTGCACAGCGAGTTCTGAGGGACGCCGAAGCGGACGGCTCGGATTAATTTTGATCACGTGGGATTCTTTAACGCGTACCCAGAAGCACTGCAGAAATAATCCTTCTTGTTTATTTTCCCTTATTCCATCGTAGGAATGCGTCCGCCGCGGTCGTAAATCCAATCCGCGACCACATGCTCAGCCAACAGAATAAATAGGCGTGCTTTATATTTTCATTTATCGCGCTGCAGCTACATGTTTACTCAATGCATTCGTTGTTAGCAGCATAACTAATAAACGTGGAATGCTCGAGAAATTGTTCAAGCTTGAAATGCACAGATCCACGGTCCTATAAGTTCACAAAGGTTCGAAAGTCATCGGAATCATTGGAAGGCCATGTTGCATGTGATCTTTAATTAGATACCACGTTGGCTCTTTTCCCTTGCGTTTGTTTCTTGCATTTTTATTCTAGACGATGTTTCATAAATTTATGAACAAGTTGCCATCCGTTCGTTTTTTCTTATATTCTTTTTTCTCATTGCACTCCTCTCACCCTGCACCGGGGGAGTGTGGGAAAGGGGAATGAAAGAGGGGACGAAGGGGAAAAGTTCACATTCGTCGGCTGGCGCTGAGCCGTGCTCCCTCAAAGTCTGCAGAAGGCTGCCAACCTTTCCCTTCTTCATAAAGAACCACTTCTCTTTCACATTCGTCGTTCAGTTCATCACGAGCGACCATATACTATACCGGGTGCTTCAGCGAGCACTTTCAAAATTTTTAAAGATTGCCTTTGGCAGATTGCACAATTCTAGTTCATGAGCTGGTCTAGTTGAAGAGGCGGACATTACCCGCACAAATAATTGAAATGATTAATCGACTAATTAACAATCATTCACTTATTAAGTTTTTAACTAATTGCCCTGTGGCTCATGTTGCAATTTACAAATTCTAGCCGTGGGGTTTCCAAGGTGGATCCACCAGGAACGAATTCTCAGGATGACATCAGTTTCGAGATATTAATTCCCGAACTTTGCGGATAAATTAATTGACATTGCACTTACTTTTGTGCCTGAATGCATAGAACGACGTTTTGATAAGAAAGCAACTGGAACGGCAATGCATTTCTCCGCAAAGTTCGGGAATTATTATCTCGAAACTGATGTCATCCTGAGAATTCGTTCCTGGTGGATCCGCCTTGCGAACTTGAACTAAATTGCAATGGGGGCCATAATGTAATTAGTTAACAACTAGATTAGCGAGTTTCTGTTAAGTAGATGATTATGCATTTCAATTTCTTGTGCGTGTAGTGCCCGCCACTTCGAGTAGACCACCTCATGAACAAGAATTGTGCTATCTGCCACGAGCAACTCTGAATTTTTGGAAGTGTTCGCTGAAACAACCTGTACATACAGGTAACGCATCTAAGGTATATGCAGCAGCGCAAAACGGACATTCGCGCAAGGCTTTCAGATCGACGAAGTCTATGATAACGGAAGAGTCCCGCAAGCGCGCGCACCTGCAACTGGCCGAGGCTGGTGGCCAGAAGCGGCTCGCTCGCCAGCAAGGGCTGGAAGACGGCTCGCAGGCAGGCGCCCAGCGATTCGGCGGCCGAGGGCGCCAGCAGGGCGCACACGCCGACAGCGCCGCTCAGGTTCTCGGGAGTCAGCACCTGAGGACGCCGCTTGAAGAACACGAGCTGCCGCTCGCCACCCTCCTCGAGCGCAGAAGCCTGCGGTCCAACCCAAATACATACACGTATACATAAGCACATGTACAGTGTATACATACACGGACGCTGAAGGGAGCGGCCTTTTGGTGGATAAAGACTTGCGCCGGGAGCCAGCACGCGCGACCGCCTGACACTAAAGAGATACACATTTAGACTGACGAAGCCTTCTCTAAAATTCCGTTCTCGTTAATTTTGGTGTAATAGGTTGATTGCTAGGAGACGAAATAAGGCTGAAACATGCATTTTTTCTTCTTTTCTTTCGGCGGCCACCACAATGCTGGTGCGTCAGTGTGCTGTCACAGATTTAAGACGCTTTTATTTCCGTGAGCCCGCTGTTCTGGCGCATTAAAGGTTCCCATTTGGGACCTCCTCTACCCGAGAACACACGGAGGTAGAGAGTAGATCGGACGAGGCTATATCGGCACGGCGTCGTGGCGAGAAAAGCAACGGTTCTCCGCCCTTCCCCACAACTTGCTACAGTCGGTAGATTATAAGCTTTCTTTTATTGCAAGAAATCTCATATAATTTGGCGGTGTGAGTACCAAGGACAACGATTTCAGTGTTCCCATGTATTTAGATAGTAATTCCTGCAGTGAAATTTATTATTAACATATGAACGCTTCGCACGTGAAGCTTTAATAGTCAGAAATACTTATTCCAGACTCCCTTCCCCTTATCCACTCCTTAAGACAGCCGTCAAGGCATCATTTCAGCATAATGTCATGTTCTAACTTGCCTCAACTGAACTTGTGAAAGTATAAGTCTGTGCCTACTGTTCACACACTGTGCAAGTTTCATGTGGGGTAGTCACGCTCTGAACCCGTCACAGGGTGGCCTTCCAAGACTTTAGAGGTTGACAGAGTGTTGGAGCACGTGGCTAATTAAATTATCGTGCCAATTTGATTGCCTCAGATAAACTCGGATTTATTTCTGAACTTGAACTTTATTTCTATTCCGACCTTATTATTGTTCCTCGTAAGCACATTTCGGGCACCGCTTTGGCAGTTGCAAAATGATACGACGACAAGCACAGCTTTCGGCATATATAGTAACACTTGGCAGATCAAAAAGACCCGCTGTCTAGGTTCCGCAACGAATGACTGTCGCCATGACAACACGCGCGCGTGACACACTGCTCCGACCGACTCGTTGTGTCGATCGAATGAGCTCTACGACTTCTGGCTCCTTGGAATTGAAGACAAAGTGGTCGCTGATGGCTCACACGCGGTAGAAAAGAACGCAAGAAATGAAATGAAAACGAATTTGACGGCCACTTGGTTATCGCTTATGTTGTTTACTTGCAGCAAAAGCGACGTCACATTCTAGAGGCCATATGGTATGTCGGCATCTTCAGAGCAACGTCTGGCGGGCGCCGGTCAACAGCAGTCAATACATAAAAGTGACACTTGTGTATTTACAAGGCCAAAAAAAGTGCTGAAGCATATAGCGGACACAAGGTGCAACCTCACCACTCGGCTCGTCGAGCCTGACAGCATTTTTAACATCGAGGCTGGCAAAATGAACAGGATTATTGCACTGACATTCTTTTGGAAGCCATCAATACCTATTCACAGTATTGTCAATTAAGCTGATAAAGGCCAACAACAAAATGATGGGGAGGAAGAATCTTGCGCACAACGTAGTTTCGATGGCATCTGCCTGCACGCTACATGCAAGACCACTGCTCGTTCGCCTATAGCCGTTATGGAGGCGAAGACCCCTCCGCATTCCGTCGCATCCAATAGAATCAAGCATCTCTGAATCCATAATATATTTGGCGTGCAGGAGAATGAGGACGAATCAGCGGTTGGCTTGCAATTTGCAACGAAAAAGAAATCAGCTTCGTAGATTTATGCAAACACGTACAGTAAACATAAGTACATCAAACAATAGCGTCCGACGTGAGCGCAACCTCGAAGGCCAAACGACCTCAAGAATTTGCCGAATGCAATCTTCAGCTGATGCTGGTGACTTCACAGAGATGTAGTCAAGTCTACCAAAGACTACTGGAGATTACATACGAAGATTACATGACCGCTAGAAATATTAAGAACGACCTCTTGAGCAGCATTCACTGCTACTTTTGTAACTTTACCGGACTTAGGACGTTTTGTGGCTCTTAACCGACATACACAAAGTCTGATGAGTTTCTGCAAAATTTCATGTCAATACCATCTCTTCTGTCCATGGCAATGGTTTGAAAATTGCCCCCGGGCTCCTGGGGACTTCACGAGTGTGGGTTAACCGTTAGCAGCTGAACCTTCCACGTGTAAGCGCGCGTGCACACGTACTAGCCCGCGGCACCGAGAGAATTAACCCGCACAGGACTGGACACGAGAGAACAGATCGCCGCTGCGGATTCTCTCAAGAGCCGATACCTCAGATGTCAGTTTCTGTGCCCTCCTCCTTCTCATCCGTGTCTAACGCGTGCCGGTTGCAAACCATTTGGATTCAGGTGAACTTATAGCTCAGTTCGTCTCCGTCGTCGCATACAGAAACACGCGCGCCCTTTTCACAGGCAGTATACGTACATATTCGATACTAGATTGAAGCGCACATAAGACGTGGACACAGAAAGGAAGTAGACAGGACGGCGCCGTTCTGTCTACTTCCCTTCTGTGTCCACGTCTTATGTGCGCTTCAATCTAGTATCGAATAAGAATGTCAACCAACTAGCCCGACTCGCCAACTTATTGCAGCATGCACATGCCAATTGTGCACCTGAACGGAGAAGGTCAGCGCTTGGGCGTCCGTGGTGCGCGCGGCGCAGAGCGTGAGCGTCGACGGGTCGTCCACGAAGGCACGCAGGAACTGGTGACCCCGGTGCGAGCCCTGGTCCGGCGCCTCGAGGAAGGCACACGCGGTTCGCACCGCGAGCTCGGCGCACGGATCGCGTACCGCCATCGGGACGGCCACGAGTTCCCGATGCGGAAGCCGGGCGAGCGGCGGCACGCTCAAACAACAACCGTTGCCCTTGGTTACGCACCGGCCGACGGCTCTACGCTGCCCCCTGCTCGCTCGTAGCATTTTGCGCGCCGGATATAAAGTTACTCAGGCGACTGTTGTTACCCCGCGTGAAGTAAGAATGACTTACAGGCAGCAGTAGATAAAAAGAAAAAAGAAAGAATACATGGCAATTCTTCGGGCCTGCGGAAGCGATTCTGGGTTTCTGTTTGCTGGTTTGCACGCTCAGGTCTCAGCTCACGAGGCCAGCGTAAAGTTGTGTGGCGTCTTTTTCAGTATACCAGCGTTCCTAACAAGGCTACCGGAATAAGTGTTAATCTCATCATGTTAATCTCAGTTCACCGTGTTAATAAGCATGGTACATTTCATGGCGAGCAAGCCCGCTTATGACGTACGACATCAATCTTTTGTTTCTTAAGTACGCAAACGTTTGTAGACGTCAAAGATGCTCAGCTCATTGTTCGTTTTCGTAAGCGAGGCTTTGCGTTTACGGAAGTCAGCAAGTTATCAGAGGCGAAAAAGAAAGCCGCGTTGTTAGGCTGTAAAATAATGAAATTCAGCAGCTTGCTGCATGCAAACGCGCCACCGCATCGGTTGGCATATCTTAGATTTGTGGTTAAACTCCGTGGCTCAGCACTACAACAACGGCAAACTGGGTCTCCAACACAGTCATGACTCAAAAAAGAGGCAACGAGTTGTACTTATTTCTAGCCGTGCCATGCCGCAAGTCTAAGTTTGATCAAGGCACTTCAAGATAACAACTCGCTTCTCGTAAGGCTATACAACTCGGTATTTATTTAGTAAAAATGCAACCCAGATTCTTGTGTACCTGATGTTCTCGATGGTCGTAGTTGTGATTAAATGCATACCCTGTGGACCAAGAATAGAAAGAATTTAAAAAAACGGTTGAAAAAGACGAATAAAAATGATTTAATCAGCACATCTGAACCAGAACATTTTGCTTGATGTAGACATATCATAGTGCCTGTTTAGAACTTCAACACACGATACACAACTTAGAACAGGCTGAATAAATAAATATATAAGATTGCCTGCGTGCACGCGCGCACGTGCGTGCGTGCGTGCGTGCGTGTGTGTGTGTGTGTGTGTGTGTGTGTGTGTGTGTGTGTGTGTGTGTGTGTGTGTGTGTGTGTGTGTGTGTGTGTGTGTGTGTGTGTGTGTGTGTGTGTGTGTGTGTGTGTGTGTGTGTGTGTGTGTGTGTGTGTGTGTGTGTGTGTGTGTGTGTGTGTGTGTGTTTCCGTTCGTATTCTTTAGTTCACGTCATTGTATTTCCCTTAGTCAACGTAGTCAACTTACTACGTGGTTGGTTCTCTGTTTACAGAGCTGAAAGCGCCTGCCCCGGCCCACCCTGTCGACCAAACTTTCCACATCCTCTCCGCGCAAGCAGCAGTGGCACCCAACGTGCAACGTGACAACGTCACCACCCTCGGGATGTTGACGGAGCACGCGTGCTAAAACTTCAAACGCAGGAGCCCGCGCATAGAGACAACGGAGCCTTCAGCTTCCGCGGAGAGACGCGCGCAACCCCGACGAATCGTCGATCTTAAGAGACGGCGACAGCGAAAGGAAGCCGAAGGACCGACGTCAGCAGGTGTCGAGAGAAGCCCATAAAGCGACCGCAGGATAGGCGAGATGACGATCTCCAGGCACCCAGAAACGATACGTGGTCTCAACGCGAATGCCTCATCTCCCTGTGTGTTGGCGGCGTGCGTATCGTGGTTGCAACGTCTCGGTAAGCACTGCAGTCATGATTAGCTACAGAGCGCTAGAAAAAAAAAACGAAAATACGAGAGATGAAGTAAAGCGTACGTGCGTTCACTTCTCACAGTACTTTTGTGGGAGAAGAAACCACTGTCAGTTAGCGGAGTTAGAAAGAAGAGCATTAGAGTACTTTTTGACGGCAGTTTAAATGTTGCTTTACTTGTTGAATAAACCTCAGATTTAAGTCAGTGCTCGTCCAGACTACTTATTTTTTCAAGTTATGGCCTATATAACGTGGTATAGTCAATCACAAAGTCACACAAACTCGTCCAACTTAACGATACTACCGGCATCCACTTGGCGGACTTCTTCAAAGCCCAACAGCAAGCTGAATTAACTATATTCGAGATAGAAAAATCATCGGAAGCCCCTGACACACTGTCGAAAAACATAAGCACTGCCTATCGAGAACATGTCACAGCACTTCTTTTGTTGTTGTTGTTGTTGTTTTCTTTTTCGGGGTTGGGCGGGAGGGGGGACGAAGTTCACACACTGACAAAAGGAGAAGTAGGCGACCACACCGGACAAGGGTAAAGAAGGTGACTAAGCATCCTGTCACATTTTGAGAAAATGTACAGTCACTCTGATAACGTAATGAAAAACATTTCTCTCTTAAATCTACCACCGGACAAGATATATACAGAGAGTCATGCTGTTATTAAAAGTTTAGACAGGCATGATGTTTACGCCTTACGCGCATACTAGGGCATATGTAGTAATGCGAAATATCTGTATTAGATTCATTTTCGCTCAGCGCAGAAAGCAGGGAGTGGGGGCATGTAGACAGGGCCACCAAGAGGAGTGAGAGAGAGACAGAAAGTGAACACGAGTTCAGACCAACGACGTGCACCAGGCACAACATGTGCACAGTTGGTCACTCCAGTTTGTTGCCTTCAGGTACAGCAGGAGTGCTCGCGTGGCTTTTCGGGCTGTTCAGAGGTTTGTTCATTCTCCTAGGACCCCAGCATAAGTAAAACGCTGATCTTACAATCTGCTCAAAGCCGACAGCAGAGTCCGGTTTTGTTTGTCTAACCGGGCATACTGGCGGAGGAGGTCCTCGATAGCTTCCACATTTGCACTGAGAGCACATAAGTGCTTGACAGTCTTCACACAGCTGTACTGAGCGAAATAGGTGAGTAAACGACAAATCAAAAGCGTCCAGATGTGAAGAGTGCCTGGAAAGTGTCCACCAGAGAGAAACGCTGAGATGTAGTCAACGTTGTCGCCTCTTCGTTTCGGGTTCGAAGCGGGCAGCTTGCTATGGCCAGACCGTTCACGGTCTCCCTGTTCCCTCCGAAAGCTCCCGATGGGCGTGAATAATGCCAACACAAAGGTCGGCTCTAAAGTCGAAGGTCACTCTAACGGGGTCGCCAACGAGTGGTCATTTTGTGGGGTCCGGCGGACAGGACGCTGGACAGACCCTTTGCATGATTCACCCGAAGCATCTGCGCTAAAAAGCACGGGTGCATGAGAAATCGCGTATTGTGATCACCCTATATATAATGGCAACGCAGTTCAGTATATAACTATCGCACACCCCACCACCATTTTGTTTTCCTTTAACATTGTCACTGCTGGCAACCAGCGCATGAGTGCCAAATTACAGCGACAACACCGCAGATTTCTTAGATATCACCTATCGCTTCTTTGTTCTTTGTGCCTGGCATGTATGCGCGCTGAAAGCATTCTTTCGAGTTGCTCAGGAAAACGATAGCAATGCGTTGGCTTCAAGAGAACGAAGGTAATTCATGGAGTAAGCCTGCACCGTTCTCGCAGCGTTACGTGCCTATTAATTATCATTCATAGACGTTGCCAGGTAACGTTGCTAGATAAGGAAGACCGAAATGATGCGAGAGAAAAGTTCCAGAGGCCGCATCATAACTGTCTACTGTGGAGGCTGAAAGCTGAACATCAATCAGCAGAGGAAATGCCTGGAAGCTTGCGTAAAAACTATATAAACACGGAAACACGTGCAAACGCTGTCTTTCCGACCATTCTTTTTTTCTCTCGGATGTTAATCGTTCCGCTTGACCAATGACCTCGACGCACCCTGGCTCACGACCGGGGGCCAGTTGTTCCTATAAGTGGCGCCGGGGTTACTAAAAATACGCCTGGCTTGGCATGACCGTTTTAGAGGGGAAAGAAAAGGAAAGAAAGAAACGTCGACCGCCACACATCGCTTCGTTCGCAAACTCCCTCCTTGGGCCCGACATCTGCGTGCACGAAAGCAGCATCAACGGCAGACCGCGTGCACACGTTATAGTTGATAGAGTTTGTGTAGTTTGTACTTTGGAGAGGCTGTGGTTTTCTTGATTTTCTTCTTTTCTTTTTTCCTGCGCTCAGGAGGGCTATCTTTAGAAAAGGGTCTGCGTTACGCACATCATCCCCGCCCACGCACGCGACCCCTCCGCGGGAGACCGGTGTAGTATCGCGTAACGGAAAGTCCGAGGCGTCCCAGGGGCCTGGCTGTCGCGGAGTGACCACCCTGTACGGGGTGAGGGGTCAGAGCATTGTTCGACCGGACAAGCGACGAGGTAGTGGCACGGACAACCCGCGATAAGCCTTTTATGCACGCGCACTACGCGCGTGCATGCCGTGCTCGTGGTCGAACCCTCTCCCCCATCCTCGCGTCGGCGGCATCGAGTGGACAGCGCCGAGTCGTGCACGCGGCTTGTGCCGTCGGTTCGTCGTCCGTCCACGCAGATGGCGCGATTCGTTCGATGCGACCCACTCGATCCGAGTCCTATATGAGAATTCATTCATGCAGTCTGCCTTTAGTGTGACTTTCTTTTTAAAAGCAATAGCTTTCTTTTTGATCTTCCGCCCACTTTGCGTTGTGTATGTTTCTAGCCGCGTACGGGGGAAGAGAGTCAACTTGGAACACTAGGTATAGGCTGACTGCTCACTTGCCGAGCACACAAGACAGGTAGTTGGGTATATGCGCGAATGGACAACTTTCTGCAGTGCCGGCCTAGTAGGCAACTTGGGTCACTGGGTATGCGCCACTGGGTGCGTCCCACAACAAGCAACTTCGACTCTGCTAATGTTATATTGGCATTTGCACATTCTTGGCCAATCCCGCGATCCCGCCTAACATATGTGGCAAGGTGACAAAAGGCGTATGTAAGCCTCAAATGTAGTAAATCAATAGCGCGCCATCGCTGCTTTAAGAGGTAGCCATTGCAATGAAGTTTCAACCAGAATACGAGGGATAGTGGCGGTTGCTACGCAGTTTCAACTTGAGTGCTGTGATTATGACAATATGTACTAGGTCGTGGTACCATTTGACATTGTGGTTGGTAGTCAGAGTGCCACTTTGTTTGGCTGCTGATGTGTCCACAAGGTCTCGTGTATCACGCGTATGGCATGGAAATATGCAGCAGGTGATACGAGAAAGCTGTCGCTGACGTTGACGATTATCTTACATGCTTTTTGCTACATTTTTTTTTTCATAGACTATACTACTTCCCCATCAATCTTATTTTTATTTGTATCTGCAAAATCTAAAGTATGGTACAGTCTTGAATAGTGTAAAGCTTTAAGCCTAAGAGTTCGTAGGAGCTTGCTTAGTGATTACGCTGGTTGATTAATGAGATTCTGAACCAAAGCTGTACTCTTAGTAACACAGTCAGTGGACTTCAATGATTTCTTCGTGGCTTGAACTTCGATGGCAGTAACCCCCCTTGCTCCCGGAACCCACTACATAGAATCTTCCACTTTATTGTAGCGCATGGAAGAACGACAGGGACACAGAAAGGCACGTTAGACGAACACACAACGCTGTGTGTTTTCTAATGTGCATTCATGTGTTCGTGTCGTTCTGCCTGCAATACAACAAAGTAAAAGAAGCAATGTCAACAAGCCCACGTATATAGCTACACTGCTGCACCCTGCATCAGTTGCTGGCCTTCGTAACCACTATGATCATCAGCCTCATACCCTACATTCACGGTGGCATATAGGAGAGAAAGTGCCGAACTTTCTCCCATTCCTGCCACGGGATTCCAACACTGCGAGACTGCACGTAGAAGGTTTTCTTAATATTATTATTTATTAATTTCATGCCAATACCTGAGTGTCGGTACATCGCTTTGATGACACAGGTTTCAAAAGGTCTCGTATTTCCACCACTTTGACGCAGGAAAAGTTCTAAAATTTGTTAGCTTGAGCCTCTGTTCCTCGGGAATACTACTCTGTGATGCCCTTTTACCGATAAGCAATTAACTAGATCGGGGCAGACACTGGAAAAGGTCTGTGACGTCGTTTCGCGCTGGTGCAAACACTTCAGGACAGTGTCGCCACCGGCTTTTCCAACTTCCAAAGCCTTCTCTCGCGTATAAGAGTGGCGATTGTGCCACTGCAAAAGCGTATTCCTAAACACGACGTGACTTAACAGCCCTCTTTAGTGCCTGCTTAATCTTGTAGAGGCTGAGTCGAACAACGAACGCGCCAGCGTTTCTCTGCTTCGTTCCGTTTCACTTTGACCCGCAAGTTGAGGCGTGTTTCAGCGTTTAGGACGTACGCTGCCCGTTCGCTCTCGCGGCTACAGCGCCGCGGACAATAGAGTTCTCTGTCAAAGGAAGGGTCGCCCTTGATCTTCCCGCGTTCTCTCTTTCTTTCACGAGCGCACCGTTCTCGGCGAACACCGTATGTGTACCGGCATGCCGCGGCGAGCCATTGTTTCTCGCGTGTCCTCCCCGGCGGCGGAGGCAGCGCGGGGAGTGCTGACCCGCAGCGCTGAAGCAAAGCGTGGGTCACCGCCGCCGTTGCAGTTATTTGCAAGTCAAGTCCGCAGAGCAGCGCGCGCGGTCGAGCTCGCCATTGTTTCCAGCACAATGTCAATGGCAGGGCATTAACATTCTTGCACGCCATCCGCAGCCGCCGCGCGGCTTTTAGCGCTTCGCGCTCCTCGCCGGGGCCATCGTGGGAAACTTGCGTTCGCCCGCAGAGGAGCGACGTTTTGCGCTGGACTTTCTATACCGTTGCCGTGATCCTTTAGAGACCGCGCTTTCTTCTTTTCTTTTCTTTCTTTTTTTTATATTCGACGCTGGCTGTTGCTGGCGGGCGCAGTTTCCGGAACGACGTAAGGTTGTTTAAGCAAGACGTCGACGACGTCTTGTTTGTCCGTGAATCATGGCGCAGAGTAAGGAAGCAGGCATCATTTGCTATAGGTGCACTAATCTCCAGTGCCATCACACTGGGAATCAGTAATTTAGAACCTTTATGCGTTCGATTCCTTGCGCACCAATTAACGTTTTTTAATCCAAAAGCTGATACGACGTACGGCGGTTAAACAAGACTTGCCTCATAAAGACCTAAGGTAATCATAAAGGAGAGCGACACAATGTTTTTCGGCCATTCCCACATGGAAGCGGCCTGCTTCGTGAAGACTCACGATATGCAGGACTTCAATAAAGTTTTACCATACCATACCATACCATAGGTAATCTACCTTCACTAATAACATGTCAAGCATTATATGATTAGCTGATATCTACTCTGACGAACAGTTTTATTGTAAAAACATTTTTGTGTGGGAATATAATCATGTTCTTTTAATAACATGGATACAAGGTTAAATCATGGGTGAAGGGCCTTCTATATAGAATGCTAGACTCGTGGTCACAAAAAATCTCCTGCGCTACAGAATTATTTGTTGGAAATATATATATATATATATATATATATATATATATATATATATATATATATATATATATATATATATATATATATATATATATATATATATATATATATATATATATATATATATATATATATATATATATATTGCAGGGGAGCCGCAGTGAAGCTGTTATAGCAACTATATGCAGTTGCAGTGGAGACTTTTCACACCAAACGGTTCGCTTCGAATATCAATCAACATTTATTTAGAGAGCCAGTAGACTTAACGGAATGAAATTCAAAGGGGACGTCGGGACAATACAGGGCTGATGAGTGGGAAAACTTGTAAGCATGTCGGGTAAACAGGTCCGCTGTCAAAATACTAAATTTTCGGCCATTGCGTCGTAGAGCTCTCGAACAGTGTGTTGTTTCAGAACCACGAGGCATATTGAGGGGAAACTTGGAAGGAATATTCCACAAGATTTTCAAGGTTGTGGGTGATTTGAAAGCATCGTATCAGATTTGTGCTAATTTAGGTTCTTCTCAATGCTTGCCAGTGAATCGTAACTTTGGCCTTTTAGCCATTACATATGCATAGGCGTGCCATGCAGAAGGAACGTACCGCGTTTCACTTGGCAGCGTAAATCGTTCATATAGTTAGTTGCGTGACCCGTCCACTCTTTTATGACCTGTTCTCGTTTTTCTCTCTCTTTCTTTCATTATTGCACTGATCCATTCAACTTAGTGCAACGAACTACTCCGACCAGGCAACGAGTAAAGGACCAACAGTCCACACTCGAAGACGTTCACTATCTCGATCTCCGACCCTATGCTAACGTGCACGGCTCTCTATTGCAGGATGCTTGCACAGCCTCGCATTCAGTGCAGCCAGCGAGACAAGGGCGAACGCCGTCTTCCTCCCACGCCCATCTTCGAGGCGTCGACGCGTGCACCCAAGGCGCACAGCGGAGATGGGCGATTGCGGAGGTCATGCATCAACGTCAGAGCTGCGCCGAGAGAGAGAACGAAATGCGGGAGGAACAAAGAAAAAAAAAAGAGTGGGGGGAGGTCACAAAGTGGTTTGCGAGCTTTCGCTAAAGGCGCCCCAAAAGCAGCCCTGCAGGCTCACTCGGCACTTTTGTGTCCCACTTGGCTGAGTGCGCGGTGAGGACGAGGTGACCTTGAGGACACGAGGACGCACATCGATACGTTGCCGTCATAGTCTCCGTCGACGGTTTTTATGGTCTCGTCGAGCTCGTCTCCCTCTTCGGCGACCGCAGTTTCGGAGAGCGTTCCAGGAAAAGAATGTGCCATGACAATCGTAGCTGTCTTCGCTGGCCCCGTCGGTTGTTTACGGAGCAGCGTTTTTCTTTCTACTTTGCTTTCAATGTTTTGTTCGCGTCAATCTTTTTCTCTCTTTCTTACATTTATCTTCTGGTTAGGCTATAGCGTGAGATAGGCATGCTGCCAAACGCGCATTACTGTTAAGTGCGAGCCTGTCGTACTGCAAGCATGTGTTATTGTTAAGTTGGCGGTAGTGTGCTGCGCTTGCGCATCGTCTGGGGAACGAGGACTTTTCCCCCGTTTACAGCGACGGTAGAAACACTCTTTTATGCGTTTTACAAGAGTATACGAGGAGAAGATCGAACAGAGGGAAGTCGTATTATATGTGGCACACATTTTCTGGAGAAAGTCCCTCTTAAAGACTAATTATTCATGCGTTACGTCCATGTCGTCACCGCTCATAACCCGATTTCTCTCCACTTCCCTTTATCTCGACGCAGAGTAGCAAACTACAGAATTCACCCTCAGACCCACGTTTCTGCAATTTCATAAATGAACATCTCCCTCTCTCTCTGAATCTTAGCGCCAAACCAGGCACTTCAAGTAATAACTGCTTTCTCTGTTACATGGTCTTACCCCAAGCGAAGAAACAGTGTTGCTTCGCTAATATCAGAGCGTTGCATTCACCAGTGCATACTGATTCTTCATTGAAATGACTAATAACGCCCAATTCAATGCATGTAATGTCGAAGAAACTACGGAAAACCTTCTGTTACTGACCGTCCTTTGAAAATGAAAGGCCTGACCTCCGCCCGGCTCTAAATTAGCTGGACGGAAAACCTTTCTCGTTGGACAAGATCTGGAGACCAGGGTGTCGCATATAACATCTGCCAAAGGATACGAAAACGATGATTCAATTTTTGAAGGGCTACCGGCCTGATCAACCGTTTGTGACACAGAGCAGAGAACTTTCACCACGCTGGCAACATAAACGCCGAGTTTCCTCTCATTTTTTTTTTAAATCTTTTCCTGCCCTTGTCTCATCTTCCCAGTGCGGGGTAGCCAATCGGACTCAGTTACATGTGGTTAATTCCTCTGCCTTTCGTTTGTCCTTCCCTCTTTCTCTTTCTCTCTGTATCTCCATTTCCGGTTCTTTAGCGCAGATTTTACGAGGATTTCTCTATCTGCAGTTTGCCATGCAGCTCACGTTCTGCCTATAAAGCTAATACATTGTGAAGAATGTGAGCACGTGTCGTTTTCTTTTTTTTCCCACGAGCACGGACCACCAACTAATCGAGCTTTAGCCACGCCACTCTGCGTGCGATGGATATGATACCACGCGATCTAGTATAGTGTGTGGCTTGCGATGACAACGACCTGCTTTCAACACCCAACAAATTCTGTGTTGCCAAAGTATTGGGGACCACCACGTGTTTATGCCTGTGCGTGCGTTTATGTGCGCGCTCGTACCAGGAAAAACAAAAATGAAAAAAATACCAACGCCACGCCTATCGCTCAGCCCCCGTATACGTTGAGGACTAGTACGGTGTCCTATACGTGCCGAGCGCTCGTGGATGGCTATCTTCTGACTCCGTTTTACGACGTGACGACGCCCAGAGAAGAATGGCATTCGGAAGAGCGGCGGGGGTCTCTCCAGAAGTATCAACCGCCGAGCGTGTGAGCGTCGGCCCTGATTTAGAAATTCTTTATTTCCTGTCCCTCGAACCTGGCCCGAGTTGAAGAATTTAACACTGCGTTTTAGACACAACGCGAAGCGTCTTTTCATGTTCGTTCTTCTTTTTGTCGCCACCATCTTCTTCTTTCTTCTGCCACTCCTCCCTCTCACCCTCACCCCAACCCCATTATCCCTCCACACTTTAGGCCAATGAGATATCCTTAGTGAATAAAGCTTGATCACAATAAAGCTAGCAGCTATGGACGTGTATAGGTACACCATAGCTGAGTGCGCACCCCATCGCAGCCAATAAAAACAGAACACCAACATATAAGCAACGCAGCACGGAACGCAAAAGCGATAGAACTGGCCGCCCGGTTGTGTCAACTTAAAAGAAGTTTAATGAACTGCCCTCGTACAGGCCGGGCTAATCAAGCGGCTTCAATCTGTCTCGCTAAACGCTATCGCTCGCGATCCAGACTAATTTACGGACTTTCCTTCCCAGAACCGGGAGCAAGCCGCGCACGCGCGGTGCTGGCGAGGAATGGGACCGGACGGGCGTAGATTGTTTCCCTGATGGAACGGTTGCAACTCAACATCGCCCGGGGCCTTAGACGCGAAGGCGCGGTTCGTAATAACGGCGGCCGAGCGGTCCTCTCGCCTCGGGCCACGCGCGCTCTTCTCGGTTTCGCAGGGTGCGGTCCCGGAGGTCCTGGAACTCGGGTCAGACAAATGACGGCCGGGTCGCGCGCTCTCTCCGTCCGCACACGCGGCGGAGGCGCCGGGGTTTGTTCGTGTTCAGGTGTGCGCAACGCCGGGATGCGCGCCCCTTGTTGACCGCGCGGTGAACCGCCTCGGAATGCGGAGAACGCGCGTGGTAGGCAGCTTTCGCTTCCGGAGCTGCTTCCGGATCGATGTGTAGCAGAGCGTACTGAGTTATGCGCGCCTATAGCTTCACGCGCTGAACGGAAGGCCGACGAGGGCTCCTGTTCGATGCTGCGGGTATAGCACGTGCGCGTTGGCGCCGTCGGCCGCGAGGTTTACGGAACGCGGCAGCTTTAAGGAATTAAGGACGCACAATTGAGCTCGCAGCCAATAGGGACGCGCAGCCTTCACTTGGTTGCACGACCATCAGAGCGCATCCGTCTGTTATACTCTGCGAGTCCAAGTCACGTGGAAATGCAGGGTCAGCCTTCACAGAGCACGCACTTCGCGTACGCTAAAGTCCCTCCTATAGGAACCGGGCGGCGGCCAATCGTGACAATAAACATGGTGCTACGGTGAGAGCGGTCTGGCAATAAGAAATCATTAGTTGTAGGGTCTATATAGTTGTTACGAACCGAGAAACCAAATGACGCAAAGATTTTCGTTGGAAGGAGCTGTCGGACATTGTCTGGTCGGTTTGGCAAAGAGTATATTCGCAGTCACGGATGTCCGGCGCCAGTTCTTGTTGGAGTGTGCGAACTACGTCGTGAATACGCAGCGGTTTGCAAGAACAGCTAGCCTCGTATTCACGATGCACGCAGCTCTCACGGGCCAGCCAACTTGCCAATATAGTTTTCCAACACGAAGTCATCACTAATCAAAATCCCAAGATTTTTTTTTTTTCATTTTCTGGGCCGTATTCACAAAGCTTCTCAGACGTGACAGTGTTTATGAATGGCTGGTGTTTAAACGCTGGCTATCTTTATGGCGTCGATAGGCGGGATAACGGGTCGATAGCCATGTCATACTTTAGAGGGTCCGTATTCAAAAAGCTGTTCTTGCGCAAAAGTGGTTCATAAGAATAGATGCCGACCAATCGGGATAGTGAACGTAATATTACCCAAAGTGGCTGCCCCATAAAAAAAAAAAAGTTCCTGCGGACTAAGAATTTCGCGCATTCGACCCGGCAAGCTTCTTAAATACTTCTTTTTTTGCTTGCGGTGGTTGTTTATTTAGTGCAGCCAGGAGGGTCTTTATTGTTGTCAAATCTGAAAAGTAGTATTTCATGCTTATCACAAATCCGTCGAGGGCAAAATAAAATAACAAGAGCGACGCTTCAAGGCAGGGTCGAAAGCACCAACTAGTATAACCCGCCCTGCAGGGTTGAGACTGAAAATCACTCACTATCTTACAAATGAAAGAAACTACTTCAACCGTGCGGTGCTTTGCTCATGCGTCTCTTCCCTTAGTTTCTCTTTCTTTCGTTTCCTTTTTTTTTTTTCAGATGTTCAGAAGTTTTGCTGCATAGCCCAACGATTTCTCAAGCGGTTGCTCAGCAGTATTCCGCGAGCGCCCCCAGCCAGCACTGCTGTTCAGTACTACAGTCAAAGGCAAGCCACACACAAACTCCTAGGGACACTTAAAAAGAAAGAAAGAACATAAAATAATAGCAGCAGATCGCAAATACGCAGAAAGAAGAAGAAGGAACGCCAGGAAAAAAAAAAAACGGCTTCGCCAGCTCCAAAGATGGAAACGAATTCCTTGTTTTCCGAGTCAAGCCGAACAGGCTTGCGTGTGTGCACGCACCGCGCCCCATTTCATCGTATAGCATCACACACGCGCGCTCGCGAGGCGTAGTCAGATTTTTTTTTCTTCTCTATTTCTATTTTCTCTCCATCGGCAGCCCAGCCGAAAATAGGAAAAGAACCTCGCAGCCCTGATGCCGCCTACACTCGCGTAAACGCCACAACGACAAAAAAGAAAAAAGAAAAGCAGGCGTCGCCGTATAATGACGGCCCCGTTGCGATGGCCGATTCAGCAGCAGAGCGCGGCGGCTGCTCTGCTACCCGGTGGCCGGTCTCTCCCGTGCGCCAGCCAGCCCTTAACCCCGAACGCGTAACGCAGTGCGTGGCGCAGCGTCGCGCTGGCAGCGAACGTCGGCCTTCCACGGAGATCGCTGGAGCGGAGAGGCAGCGTGTGTGCGTGTGTGCTGTCGACGCTCGGGCCATCGCGTCGCTGGCGAGCGGCTCGGCGGCCCGTGACGCAGTTCCTCTTCTCGGACGACGATCCGCTGAATCAACGGGAGCGTGCGGGCTCGCCGTAGTACGCCGAAAGACGCGCGTAGTTAGACGCGGCAGCGGGACGTGTGTATATACCGCGTTTTTCTCGGCATTGTGGGCGCCTCTCCCGATACCAGCATCCATGCACCGCCGGCGACCAAACAAGCACGGAGCCCGAAACGAGGCGGTACTCTGCGCTTGTCTGTTGCCTCGTACTCGGCTTTGTCATCGTCTGCTCGCGATGTGCGTACTTGCAATGCCTAATTTGACTTAACCTAACCTAACTTAACCTAATATAACCGAACCGAACGCGACTTAACAAAATGGGCTGACTTACCAGAGAAAGGGGCTCGCCGTTTTCTGACGGAGTCGGACACGTGCCTATGGCTGCATTTTTCAGGAATTTGCAGAAAAACTTGACGGATAAAAAAGAAAAGTGGGGGGGGGGGGAAAGCAAGAAAGAAAACCGCTCACTATTTCTCACCCTCTGGGCAGTTACAGCTCAAGGTGTAATATCTTTGTCATGGGCTTAACACCATGATTACTTGCTCAACAAATCTGAGGCCGTTCTCGCAGAAGTATGTTCCTGAAACATCTACCAGCGTCTTTGATAGCGTCTCGTTCGCGATCACGACAGGCTGGTTGTTTTCCTTCGTACTAATCACGTTTGCTTTTGTCTTTGAGCCACATTGTGCCTCGAAAAACAGTAAGAATAAACGATTGGCTTGCGGCGCTTTAAATGTTGCTTCATATATATATATATATATATATATATATATATATATATATATATATATATATATATATATATATATATATATATATATATATATATATATATATATATATATATATAGGAGGCAGCCTTTACAACTAGCGTCAAAACGCAACGGGTGTGAGAATTACTGAAGAAAAGGAGCTTTTAATCGATTAAATACGGCATTATAATCCGTGCAAACGGCTTGTGTATGTATAGGTGGATGTGAGTGCGTGCAGCGAACGCCTTGAGTGTGCTAGCGATCCAGGAAATGTTTTCATCCTCTCTCCCGTAAGGCGCGGCCGATGTTTCTGTCCGTGGTGCCTGTTCCCGCCATGTACAAAGGCCTCGCCGGGTCCTCAACCGAGGGCGAGGTGAGAAAAAAACAAAAACGATGATGGAGAGATTATACGGATAGACGCCGCGTCACCGAAGCTGTGTGTACTTTCGTATGAAGCTGAACGACAAACTTCGCAACTGAAAGGGCGGCCATTTACTACGTCTTTCACTCACTGCACACGAAGGATAATCTGAGACGGATATATGGAGCCTGAAAATAAACGGTGCGGATCAAGCATATATGTGTGTATCCACAAAGTATAACTTACCAGTACAGATGTTTGAAAAATGCCCTTTTCGAGGCCATGGCATAGTGGTGAGATGGAGACCGTTGATCATACAAGAGTTTCTTAACGTTGATACTTCAAGTTGCTGTATTCTTTTCTTTATCTTTGGATATGTCTTGAATGCAGCCACATGGCAGTCACCGGCCTTTTTTTTTTTGGCGATGTCGATGCAAAAGCTCTCGGTGGGAGGATCCCGGAGGCAATGCAATCAAAGGCCTACTATACTCGCGGACAACTTTATGCGGCAATGAAGAGAAAGCTACAGAGGCAAACCGCGCACAAGTAACTGCGCTATACTGAAAATAGTCCCAAATTCTCATCCGCATTTGTGCAAGCTGGGGAAGAGAAAGCTTAAATGTGTTATTTTGTATAGTAAAAAGTAGTACGATATCCACCACTGAGTGTTAGATTTGACTTACTTTTCTGTTCTTCAAATCCGTGTTTGGGCAAATTAAAAACCATCGTCGCGCGTGGAAACTACGCTGATTCCCACTATCTGTTCCAAGAAACCGAAAGCGCTAGCAAACACTGTCGGACTACTTGGCGCATTAACACAACTGCGAAAGCTCCATATCCGTTAATTGCTTTGGCTTCAGTACCACGGGCACACCTCCAAGAGCATAGTGCGTGATGTATCCTCAGGAGTGTTATAACGCAGCAGACCGACCAAGAATGACAAAACGAGTGAGCCCTTTAATCCCGCGCTTTGCGCGTCGAACTGTAGAGACAGATATATATATATATATATATATATATATATATATATATATATATATATATATATATATATATATATATATATATATATATATATATATATATATATATATATATATATATATATATATATATATATAAATGGGGTACGAAAGGCAGGGAGGTTGACCGGAAGATAGATATCCAGTTTGCTACCCTGTACTGGGGAGGGGCAAGGGGAGACAGAAAGTTAAAGAAAAATGCAAATACATAGAAAGTGACGGAGATTACAGAAAAAAGAGGACACACACACACACACACACACACACACACACACACACACACACACACACGCACACGCACGCACACAGAATGCAGCTTTCGTGTTGTAGTGTTATACGTAGATTACTGATAGTGGCGTGCAATAACCGGTGTGGTGTAGATATCGTATACTAGATAATGCGTCATAAGTATACAAATATAATCCGCAGATCGCAAGGTTGTGAGGAGCAAGAAGGCAACGTCAGTAGATTAGGGTCGTAAGGTATTGGTAGCTGGTAGCATGAGTACATTATATGACCTTAATAGGTCGCGGATGGTCATGGGAGGGATGTCGATGGATAATCATCGAGTGATAGGACGCCATGGTGCCATCGCAGTACACTATCTCAGGACAGGAGTAGCAAGAGGACCTATTAGTATTTCCTTGCTGAATTTCAGTGGTTTCGCGCATGTTTTAGATGTCAGAGAAAAGTGGCCGGCGTCCCCCGAGCCCCAGCCTACAGGTGCCAGAACATCCTAAAACACCTGTATCTAATAAAATAAGAACTGGAAGCCACCTGAGCCATTACGTCACGCTCCTTTTCCGCCGTTCCCGCGGAGAAGTTCGCAGTGACGCAATAATTAACACGAAAGTACATCGCTACTACATCTTGCAGGCACGCGCTTTTTACGCACCAACGTAAGGGAAAGTGTTCATATTTGAAGCATTCAAGAGTGGTAGGAGCTAGAAACTCTGGGTAATTGGCGTCATTTTCTTATTACTTCCAACTTATTTCGAACTTAACATATATGCTTGGCAATAACAATCATTGCACCATCACTGCGTTTACTCGAATTATACGTCACTTACGAATTACAATGTTTACTAAAGTTACGTCACGAGGTAATTTATACGTCGTGACGTAATTCTCGAATGATCTGTCCAAGCGGACATCATTTGCAGAAAAAAAACAAAACAAAGCAACATGTTCACCAATTAAACTAATTACATTAATTAACGTCCTAGTTACAGACCTTACTGCACCTGCTTACGGCGGAAAGTTGAAGGGAATCGTCATAACAGAATAGTTCCGTGTTTCTGTGTTTCAAAGTGCGAAATAACTGGCGTTCAATTATTCGTTAAATTTACCTGATTACGCACACAGCACCACAAAGCTCGGCTCTCTGCCTTCAAGTATCAACCTCATGCAAACGATCTTGCGCGCGACAGCGACAAGCGACGTGATGGAGATGGCTGTCGCGTTCGCTCGTCGCTTACAAGTCGTACGCACCCTATGCGATCGATGACTTCGAGCGACGTCTCCCAGGTGTTGCCGGTATGAGGGCAGCAATACAGGTGCCGAAACTAGCGTGACGCGTGCTTTATTAATTTAAGTTGATGTGTTCTACTGTAAAAAGCAGCGTAAAATATTTCTGAGGGTCTTGCAGTAGGTTCTCACCCTTGCACGTATAAAAATTCAATCGTTTGCTCCTTCCGCGCGACAATCGTCTGTCAAGTTGCACCGGAGCGTGACCGCCGCTTGAAAAAATAGTTTTCTGGAAAACATTGTTCGGAAGGTACGCGATGCGTCTAGCGCGCCCTACTTTTCGTTTTCTTGTAGAAGTTTTGCGTGGTATAAAAAAAACCTAATTGATGTTTATTGTATCAATATCAGCAATAAATTTTAGTTGCAGGTATACCGTGTCTTTCTTGTCCTTAAAAGTGTGCTGACGTGAATTCCTTCGCTCCACCACTCGCGTCACCGCTTGGCATCATTTAACTGCCCTTTTGTTCCCGTTTGTGACGTCGCAATACTTTAGAAGACTTTGCTACGGGAACGCCGATCAGCCCGCACCCAAAGGAGAAGCGAGTGCATGCGAACTTTTTATTTATTTACTTTTTCCGGCACAAGGTTTCAGCTCACGCCGGCCTTTAGGATATAGCTGCATGCAGCGCTAATCCTCCAAGCAAACACTCGGTCATTTCTCGTGCGACAAGCATGCGACACACCCGCGTGTTCTGCGAAGCCACGCGGCACACTTTCGAAGGAGGCGCGAACGGATGAGCCGTCACAGAGGGTGCGCCTTTACCGGCGTCGCGTGAAAGAAAATTACAAGCCAACCAATGTTGTTGGTCGAGGTTCAAAGAGCACAATCGACTTCCGCTCGGTACTCGTCCGGCGTGCTCTGCACTGCAACCGGAAACACTGCCCTCCCTTAATTGTTTGCTAAAGCGGCACGGCTATACTGACAGGTCGTTGACGCGCAACTCGATGAACTGCATGTCTGATGCAGAGGTATGTACAATCGAGTGCAAAAGTTTAAGGACCAGAGTTGCCGCTAAAATTTTTTTTTTCTCAGCCTGGGCATACTGGCTGAAATCAAGTGTACTTCCCACGTGCGCCTGATTGATCAGCGCCATGTTTTTATACAATTTCATGTTGCACGGCTGTGCTAGAAGAAATTATTATTATTACTATTTCTTTGCATATGCCGCGGTTTCTAGACTTTCGCGCTCGACTGTACGTGTTCGCAACGTCGAAAAGCGCATTTGTGTGAAACACGTAAAAACTTTCCCCAAAATAAGCCCTATGTCGACGCCGCAGCAGTCTAGGTGCAAAGCTATGTTACTCTACGAAAATAATCGCCTGTACAATAATGTTTGACACTTAAATCGTAGATCTGAATTATGCATATGGCATGTGTTAATTATAATTTTAGTACGGGGCTGTGAGGCGCACTAAACTGTACTGAAAGGCATAATTGAACATACAGTCCGTGTCAAATGTTTCATTGTCTGTTAGGCGTCCACGTAGTCTATGACAATATTAACCAAACACATGTAGAACAATTTATACAGGTTTTCTTGAAAACAAAACTAATTAAGGTTACACACTGTGTATGCTATGTGTATTGTCGACATTATGCATGAACGCGTTTTCCACATGGACATCTGCTTGCAGTGAATTTCTCCCACCAAGAACTTAAGCGATGCTCTTGGATGATAACAAAAGAAAAGAGAAAGAAAGAAAAGAAAGAAAACTTTAAAGTGACTGCCAACATCGTCAGGTCTCAGGGGGCTCGTGCAGTTGATTGTTGCAACAAAAGTTGCCATCGTGTAAACAAGAACGAACTACGAGCAAACCAACACTGATTCATCGGGCGGTGAACGAGATGTTGGCAACGGCCACGGCTGCAGCCCGCGCGTAAACTTGTTTTCCCGACAGCCGTGCGATGCCACCTGATTCGCGTGCTGGCCACTCCTGACCCATACGCATATCACAACACCGCGTTCTTTGTTCGAGTGGAACACGACACCGCTTATTGTATGGACTGTGGACGCGGCATTTCTTTCTTTCTTGTTAATCTATTCGCCGCATTGCAAGGTTCATTGAGCGGGGGTTGATATCTATGTCCTTCTCTGTCACATGTGTTTTTTTTTTTTCCTTTTCTTGCCTACCCCTGCGGGTAACGGTCAGCGTTCCCAGTAGTATAGCGATGAATACGCGCACGGCGACATCTAAATGGCGGCGCGACCACCTCCCTCCGGGCACTGACCGCCGACGTTTGTTTGCGCTCTTGTTTGTTGGTCACCCATGACAATGTGTCCGGCAAAACAGTCTGTGTTTCTTTTTTTTTTCTTCCTCTTGGCTTCTTTAAGTTACTGCGTCATTGCTGAACCCCCTCCACCATTCTTCTTTTTTTTTTTTTTATGCCGCCATAAGATAAACAAACAAAATAGAGCAGTGCTGCACAGTTGTCCCTCGGACCATTGCTGGTAAACGTGCACGCCGCCGGCGTTGTTTACGAGGGGGGCGCAGGATGGACCCCATGGGCGGGGGTGCGACACTGCGGGAGTTTATCATCGTACGTCTATGTGCGAGTCGACTAACGGCGACTCACGACGGCTTTGTACGCATATCGGCTTTGTATCATAGATACATAGGGGATACAAGGCGGATGACGCGCGCTGACGATGGTCCAGCGATGATCAGTTACAGCAGGATTGACGTGGTCGTGAGAATGACAGATGCCTTCGTTCTTAACTCATTACATTATTGATTCTAAATACAGTGTCTCTCTCTCTCTCTCTTTCTTTTACAACGTGCTCCGAAACTTTTGAGCAATAGTAGCTTTGTCCTTCGTTTTTTTTGAATGCGCAGCAATTTTTTGACGACTTCAATCCAGTTTTCTGTAGCAGCTGTATCTGAACCCTTTACCGAAGCACGAAAAAGCTTGACACGTGCGGCGGACGTCAACTTCCCTAACAGGCTACGCCTTGTCTATGCGCGGACACCATAATTTTGAATAAAGGACCATTACACACTATTCGCTTCTGCCGGTCACCTGAAATATTATAGTATTCATTTCAGAATACCTAATGATTGATTTACGTAGACAGAAAAGAATCACCCAAATCCACATTAATCCTCCTTCATCCACCTTAACCGAGCTTAATCCAGCTTAATCTTCCTTAATCAACCTTAATACAATCACTAATCGATCATTAAATAAATTTGTTAATCACTTTCTCTAGACGGCTGGACATACTTTGGTTCGCTTCTGGCCTTCCTTGGGTCACGTGATATTTTCTGCACCTCACAACGTGACATTGAAACATTGAGATCTAAGGCTTTCGCCTTTAAAAAAAAAACAGCTAAACTTGTGATATTGCGAGGGTCCTCTCGAGTGCGGTCACTCTCTGCCCTGGTTGCTCCCAGAACGCTTCGGAGGCGCGCCTTGCGATTGTGCCAAATACGGTCTATACACACGTCGCAAAAGCGTTAACCGTTCGCTGTTGAACACTTATATGATTCCTATAACAACCATTCTTCGTAACGCCTTCATTGTTATGCCGTCGTCGCCAATCTCGTCATATATAGGCGTCGTAATATACGGTCGCTGTCGTTTCATCGTCGTCATTACATATCGTCGTCGTCATTCTGTCATCGTCATGCGCGAGGTCCACATGTTCGCGCGCCCCCGACTTTGTATGCAGAGCTGCGCGTTCCCTTATAAAGTGCGTCCAACTTGGTAATGCTTTCTATACTGGGCAAATGCGTCGATAAGCAACACCATTCTTCGCAAACCCCAAACGAAAGCTTAGCTTACACCGATTCCCACAGCGCGTGGGACCTTCTTTTTCTCTCTTTCTCTGCTTGTAGATATAGCAGCTAAGCGCACGAAGAAAAAAAAAAGAGTCAAGGAGGGCGGGGATACAGTTACAATTCTTCTTGCTTCTTTTCTTCATTTTATCTATTCGCGCTTGGTCGGTGGTCCGAGAGGTGCTCCGCCCACGTTTTCGCAAGGATAGGCCGGTAGTGAGCGGTGGATGATAAGATAGGAACGGTATTGCGCAAGAGTATTCCTCAGATTACGCTGGCTCAGGAGACGCACGGTACAACGCGGAGCCCAATACGACGTTCGATGCGCCTGGAAGATGGATAATTCCATCGTCGGAACCAGCTGGAAGTTGTTTATAAAGCTGCAAGAAACTTGCTCGGTGGATGCAGCTGTGGCGAGAAACTCGAGCGTCAGGAGTGCTGGCGTGCCGTGACGTGATTTACCCGCGCTCAGCATTCGTAGCATAAACCAGCTCGAGCGGACCCATGTGAGCGAGGTTCGGAGGATAACGAAGGAATTTGAAAGGATAGCTAAGGAACGACGCAACGAGCGGCGGAACGAAAGAAAGAAGGGAAGAAATGGCGGGCGTGACGTTCAGAGACACGGAGACAGCAGCGAGGATGAGAAAGCAAACACGGGTAATTTATGTTACAGTTGAGATTCTCATGAAGGAAACGTGGAATTAGGCTGGTCATGTATGCGTAAAGCTTAAACGGCGGTCTATCAGATTATCAGGATGGGCCTCGATTGAGGAGAATGCAATCGAGGACGGATGATTAGATGGACAACTGAGATAAAAAAGTTTGCAAGCGTATACGACAGAGGCGGCTTACGCATATGACAAGAATAACCAAATAGCTGGAAGCTAAAGAGAGAGAGAGAGAGAGAGAGAGAATATTTAATGATAGGAGAAGTGAAGGGGTTGGCCGTAGCAGCGTGTCTCAAGGCTGCTAATCCATAGGGGTAAAGGGGAAGGGGGAAAACGGGAAGGTAGAGGAGGATGAGGAGTGATGATGGAAAAATACCATGTGATAAGCATTAGTCCAATCCGTCCAACTGGATTAGTGTCCAGTGTCTTTGACACTGATCATCATTAGAAAGCACACTATACATCAAAATAAATCACGTACTATACAGCATATATTAATTACCACTATACAGCACATACTAACACACACGACACTGTAAAACACATAATGATGATGATGACGACGACGATGACGAAAGAAGCCGAGGGGACAGCCAAGAATAGAAGGAAGCACACAGAAAGTCCATGGAACACCTATTTAACGAGTACACTCGGGCTCGAAATGTGTCGCGATGTGGCAACAAGCTTTCCACTAAACGCTATAATTTAATCAGCCATAAAAACTACTTCTCCTTGCACGGCCGATGGCGGGTGACGAAAGCGAAAGCAGACCCCGATTTGGGAGCAGCCATATGTGCCCGAAATTCGGCGAAATTCGTACGCACGGCGAGCGGCAGCGATTATAGAGCGGTCGTGTGCATGTGTAAAGAGGCCCGGCGTGCGTAAGGCGTATAAATAGATCGGCACCAAACTTCCCTCGCCATCTTCCGGCCCGGAGGGCCCCTTACTTCGTTCTGGGCTATATATATATACTGAAGCCCATTCACGCGCGCGTGCAAGCCTACAGTCTTACTTATCCTGTACGCGTATTCACGATCCCAACGTAGCAGCACGGGTGCTCGTGGTCACGTTACAGTTGCGCGCACTGCAGGGGAAGCCGTGAATCCTCTTAATGACGTGCCAGCTGCACCACGCGCCATGCAATATTCATTCGCTTTTCGAAGCGTTCTTGCATACGTCGCTGCCGAGCCTTCGTGACTCGGGGCGTCAAATCCACCTCGACCTAACGCTATTCGTGACGGCATGACGAAGCGAAATGCCCGGCCAGCTGACCTAAAAGAAGTTATCGTGAAATCGCCGGACGTATAACAGCGGAATATCGGCACAATTCCGTCCGACGAAGACGTCCCTAGGATTTCTCTTCAGAACAACTGGCCGCAATCGTGTACAAATACTGTACGCTACAGACAGAAGTGCCTTTAATTGGCGAGCCTCTTTATATCCGCGTTGCTTTCAACTGGGCAATGGAAGAGAGAATAGTCTAGAGGAATTTGAAATCCCACAAGTAACGCCGGAAGAAGTAAAGAAAGCCTTGGGAGCTATGCAAAAGGGGAAGGCAGCTGGGCAGGATCAGGTACATAACAGCAGATTTGTTGAAGGATGGTGAGCAGATTGTTCTAGAAAAACTGGCCATCCTGTATACGCAACGCCTCATGACTTCGAGCGTACCGGAATCTTGGAAAAACGCTAACATAATTCTAATCTATAAGAAAGGGGACGCCAAAGACTTGAAAAATTATAGACCGATCAGCTTACTGTCCGTTCTCTACAAAGTATTTACTAAGGTAATTGCAAATAGAATCAGGAACACCTTAGACTTCCGTCAACCAAAAGACCAGGCAGGATTCCGTAAAGGCTACTCAACAATAGACCATATTCGCACTATCAATCAGGTGATAGAAAAATGTGTGGAATATAACCAACCTTTATATATAGCTTTCATTGATTACGAGAAAGCGTTTGATTCTGTCGAAACCTCAGCAGTCATGGAGGCATTGCAGAATCAGGGTGTAGACGAGCCGTATGTAAAAATACTGGAAGATATTTATTACGGCTCCACAGCCACCGTAGTCCTCCATAAAGAAAGCAACAAAATCCCAATAAAGAAAGGCGTCAGGCAGGGAGATACGATCTCTCCAATGCTATTCACAGCGTGTTTACAGGAGGTATTCAGAGACCTGGATTGGGAAGAATTGGCGATAAGACTTGATGGAGAATACCTTAGTAACTTGCGATTCGCTGATGATATTGCCTTGCTTAGTAACTCAGGGGACCAACTGCAATGCATGCTCGCTTACCTGGAGGGGCAAAGCCGAAGGGTGGGTCTAAAAATTAATCTGCAGAAAACTAAAGTAATGTTTAACAGTCTCGGAAGAGAACAGTAGTTTACGATAGGTAGCGAGGCACTGGAAGTGGTAAGGGAATATATCTACTTGGGACAGGTAGTCACCGCGGATCCGGATCATGAGAGTGACATAATCAGAAGAATAAGATTGGGCTGGGGTGCGTTTGGCAGGCATTCTCAGATCATGAACAGCAGGTTATCATTATACCTCAAGAGAAAAGTGTATAAAAGCTGTGTCTTACCAGTACTCACGTACGGGGCAGAAACCTGGAGGCTTACGAAAAGGGTTCTACTTAAATTGAGGACGACGCAACGAGCTATGGAAAGAAGAATGATAGGTGTAACGTCAAGGGATGAGAGCAGATTGGGTGAGGGAACAAACGCGAGTTAATGACATCTTAGTTGAAATAAAGAAAAAGAAATAGGCATGGGCAGGACATGTAATGAGGAGGGAAGATAACCGATGGTCATTAAGGGTTACGGACTGGATTCCAAGGGAAGGGAAGCGTAGCAGGGGGCGGCAGAAAGTTAGGTGGGCGGATGAGATTAAGAAGTTTGCAGGGACAACATGGTCACAATTAGTACATGACCGGGGTAGTTGGAGAAGTATGGGAGAGGCCTTTGCCCTGCAGTGGGCGTAACTATGATGATGATGATGATGATGATGATGATGATGATGATGCGTCTGCATTGCGCAAATGCATGTGGTGCGTCACTTCATCTTTTCCCGTCTCCTTGCTTGGTGTTGATCACCTTCGGGGGATGATTACCTTTACTGCATGTCAATTGGTTAAAGCAGAGGAAACAGACGTGACGAAATAAACCTAATTATTAGCGGGATACATTTCCACGTTCTGTCGATTTCACATTCTGTTTCTATTGCAGAAAGCCTTGAAAGAATGGGCAGCAGTATACGGAAGCATCGCGACGTCAACGAATTGCCACCGCAGTATAACCCATAAAATCAAACAACAGCGGCGCCTTCTTGTAGATGTAAAGGTAAGCGAGAGCATTGGCGAAAGATATCAATGTAGGAGGCGAATTCTACATAGTTCCTTTTTTTTTTTTTAACATGGTATTTTCCTTTGATCTTTCAAGGCGTTCTAGAGCTTCCTTTCGAATCAGTTACAGATTTAGCTTCCGTCGTACTGCATGTAATTAACCAAAGAGTCATAGATGGGACGTAGAGTGCATAGGTGAGTGAGCTTGCCGAACCCCCCCTCCTCCCCCCCATCCCGTCCCCCGCATTATCCCTCTCTTCCTGCTGGGGCAAGCGCATGGAAGATCTCATAGCGGTGCGTCGCAGTTGCCAAGGGGAAGGTGCAAAGGTGGACCGACTCTGCACCGGGCAACGCGGATGGAAGGGAAAGGAGGAGGGTGGATGTAGAGATGGAGGATACGTCAGCTGTTTGTGGGCGCAGAGGATCTGGAGGGGGGGGGGAGGTTAGGATAGGTGTGCAGAAGCGTTATTTTTCTTGCTTTTTAACACGAAAGAACCCGAAGCGATGTAGAAGGGATGCCAGGGAAGTGGTGAGTGCGGGAGGGGAGGGAGGGAGGGGGGGGGGGCGGCGATGCATAGGAGACGGCGCGGCTAGCCGCTGCGACAGGGGAAGCATAGGCAGCTGTTCTCGAGCGAGTGCTCGATCGCACGCGCCACGCACGTGCCAGCGTCAGCCGCGGCATATATACGCGTGCCGCCGAAAGCGCATCCGCCCGTTCAAGGACCCCAGGTTCAAAGAAACGACCCCACCGGATGCGCCGCCCTCCTGGAGCTTCGACCCGACCTGGCTGCGGCGCCCGTTTTAGTTGGACCCCACGTTTACGTGCGCGCGCCGGTTAAGAATCGCTTCTGGCGGCGCTCTTCTGTGCTTTTATATGCGCCTCTGTATGCGCGTGTGCGGGCAGGCTCCGTAGTGCGCGCACATGTTGTGACACGGGCGAGGCGTACAAGACGCAATAAATAGGAGTTAATTCGCTTTAGTATCCCAAAGTCGCCTCTCGCGGCTCACTCCGTGAGTTCAGAAACGTTCTTGCTCGTAATACAACTTCTGGCATAACAGCCGTTGTATAATACAAGAAACTATTTACTCGCGTGACTCAGCTACGCCTCCTTATGCGCTCTCAGGTCTGAACGCAACCCTAAGCCTCGGGTTGTCCTTGTCGTTGAGCTTTGAAAGGAGGATTCAGAGAAGGTGCAAGCATCGGCTCGCGTCACTTGTCATTTGTACCCCGAAAAAATACAACATGAGGTGAAAGTTTACCAACAGGTTAGCAATAACGTTTTGCATCTCACAACTTCACATCGTTGCCCGACGAATGGCCACAGCTGTGTTCATTCAGAAGATGAAGGCTGCAGCAACTGTATATAGTGTATATATAATATATGCCTTTGAAGCGGGAACGTGAGGTAAGAAATTTCGTTATCTGCGAGCTCCGGGAGCCGATCGTGTGTACGCGCCCACCGTGACACACGAGCACTCTGTTACAGCGAATAGCTTTCTTTCGCTCTTTCGTTCGCTTTCGTGGCCAGATACTCTTAAACAAATGTACACCCTGTGGGTCGTATCTTGCCACACAACGATAATCGTCGTCTGTCTTGCTTGCATTTCCTTTCTTGAAAACGCTGCGCTCGCTACTTTCCTGTCGAGAATGCTCTGTCATGCTGATAACGCGCATGTCGTTCGTAACATGGATGTACCAGGCTCGCAGTGTCAAGGGAAGGAAATGCGCACAAGACAGATGACGATTATCGTTGTGTGGCAAGATACGACCCAAAGGGGTGTAATTTTGTTTAAGATATATAGTCGGACTTTCACATACTATACAAAGGCGCCGACGCAAAAGATGCGTGCGCTCGAGAAGCCGCGTTGAAAGAAAATTTATTCGCCCATTTATAGGCACAAGTAATACAGTGGTTTGTAGAAATACAGGTGTATACGATGACTGCAGCGTTTCGTGCATGGCTCTGACTGCGTCAGCGCACGACCTTGACTTCCCTGATGATAATTTAGGTGAGTTCGACGACGCTAGCTTGACAGCTTATACCCAGCAGTTCTCACAACCGGATGAACGTGTCGCAAAGGTGTTGCGTATACGCTACAAATGTCTGGCCATGCTTTAATTCGCCGCAATGGGCCTCCTCCGACAAGCGCGTGCGCCGACCCCCTTCGTGCCTGGCTTGTGGTCACTACACAGCGAAACGCTTGAACACTTGCAACGTACAACACTCAACAGTTGTCGCGACGCGCAGTTGAGCCAGTTCCAACATCTTGATCTTGCTCGAACTACGCTTAATAATGGTATCTCGTTTCGGAAAGCTCGCGTTTCAACTCGATGCGAGGCTCGCAGAGCTGTGCCGGAACTATTGACAACCATGGAACTAGACTAGCTGTCATCTGTAATGCTCGAACTCTGCGTGTGAATGTACGTGCGATGTGTTGCGGTGTGCCTTCCTCCCCTTTCTTTTCTCCTCTTCCGGCGGGTGAGCGTGGTGTCCCTTTAAGGAGACAATCACTAGCCTGCTTTTCTTCCACTTTGTAGTGTTTGTATATGTTTCCACGATTAATAATAATAATAATAATAATAATAATAATAATAATAATAATAATAATAATAATAATAATAATAATAATAATAATAATAATACCAACAACAACAGATATAGCAGATCGAACAAAAGAAACAGTTAATGGTATTTGGGGAACACTGCCAACTTCCCCCGTGCATATGTGCGAAAGCAGAGTTGTGGGGCAACAAAAGCGGACCATTAGAGTTCTTCGAGACGCTCATGCTGTCCACCTAAACTACCACTGTCGATGTGCTGGTCAACGGCTCTGATCTCTACGGAGTTACGCAGTCAAACAACAAACGCTACCTAAAGATCCCCACTGCAACAAATTAGTCGCCGTCAGGCACACCATTCCTTTAATAAAGCGTGTAACTTTCTTGAAGCGTTCGGCTATTCGCTAACATTGGCAATCATCGTCGATGGTTTCTTCAACAACAATTTTTTCTTTCTTCCAGTCCCTGTCCGTCGGTCCGACCGCACGTCAGTAAGACGAAGCTAGGTGTGAAGTTAGCGCCAATGCAAACAATGTATATATATATATATATATATATATATATATATATATATATATATATATATATATATATATATATATATATATATATATATATATATATAGAGAGAGAGAGAGAGAGAGAGAGAGAGAGAGAGAGAGAAGGGGGTAGGGAAACAGACGCGGGAAGCGCATCGTTAACAGACACAAAGAGAAAAAAAATCGACAAAAGCATCTTGCTTCTAAACTTCCAAATTGAACGACTTCACGAGGCGCGCATCAGGGACAGCAAACGAACAAACACGCCAGCAAATCGCACAGCTTGAAAATTCCCCGCTATTGAGCCGTGGAAAGGGGAAGCGGGGCCCCGCAGTTCCGGAGGTCCGCACGGACGGCACTACAGGGCCCGCAGTTGTGTCCGGCGACGGCAGGCGTCGTCGCCCACATGCTGGGCGTCTAATGACGACCATACCATACACCGCTGCGCGTGCATGCGGCACGGGACCGCGCATCGGCGAAATCATTGGCCCATTCTCCGCTTATGCTGATGTTGCTGCTGCTATACGACCCCGTCGTTTTAATGCGCCGATGCCGAGTGACCGAGCCACCGCCCGTCGCCGTGGGATGTCCCTCTCCATTTCGCCCTCGGTTTGTGCACGCTGCGCTGTGTTCTCGAACTCGGGCGAGCCGTTTCAAGAGGGACGCACAGGCGCGAGATGAAGGGGGGAACAGAGAAGAGGAACCGTATACCGCATGTGAGCACTGTCGTGTCGTGATGCACGACTGCTGTGAGGCCATTGTCTGCAAGCCTCGTATACTTCTGCTGGTGGTTTTGGCGACTGTCATGCCTTCTGCGTCTGACGACGACGAAGATGACGATGGGTCTAGCGAGTAGCGTGCGAAGCAGCAGAAAGACCTGAAACTTGGAAGAAGAAAGAAAAGAAAAAGACCAGCTTCTTTGTGTTTCTTGGCCGTAGACATCGCGGTCCCGCAGCGCACCACCCCACAGCGTCCACCTCGTCCAAACGATCGGGGTTCTCAATCACCACTCGGCCAGGAGGGAAGCAAATGACTCACGACGCATGTAGGCACGACAGAAAGACGGCGTCTAGGAGCAGCAGGACCTTGGGGAAAAGACGCTGCCACCTTATCTATTAAGAAGTATATTTGCAAGATGAACTTCAGTTTTTGGAAGCCTGCAATCTTTAATATGTAGAATCAAACTTTAGAATACGCTCTTTTTCTAAAGCGCGAGAAGAATTTATGTCAGGTGATTATTTTCTCACTATAAAATCGGTAGCTATAGCAATCTTTCCGAAAGGACAAGATGATAGAACGCGTGAATGTTGCAGACATTGAATTACAGGCATTTGAAGTTGCACTATTGTAACTAAAGCTGGAATTGTAGATGTTGCAAGCAGAACATGCTATCACTGCTTTTCTTGTAGAGTGCGGTGAGCATCAGTCTGCATAGAACAAAATGATGTACGACAATGATCATTGTGCAACTATGTTACTAATGTGAGTGCCAAAGAGTGATTCAGAAAGAAAAGACAGCTTCACTACATAATAAAATTAAGAAGATGATGGCATTTTTCCAAGTTTGAATGGGCATTGGTCGCTGGCAACGTGCCTCTTCACAGAAACGCAGTTATTTTTGTTTTACGCGTCATATATCAGAGTAATGAAGCATTGTATAGCCAACTGTACTTCTTCGCTTCGCAATAGCTGTTACTCTTACAAAACTGTTGCAATACATCTGTTTAAATAGTCACAGAGATCACACCTGTGGACGTATGCTCGGACTCATCCCTCTTGGCGATACTATCGCTTTCACGTGACGCAGTACCAACCAGCCAATCATCTAATTCGGTTTTACTCAACCAGCCAATAAGCGCGCACTGAAAGTGATGTCGCTGAAACCAATCGTCTGAGAATACATCCCTTGTTTTTCACACTTCGATGTTCAAACCACAAATGTTTGAGCAGTACATCTGGATGGCGGGCCCTAGCTTTACTACAAGAAGCGCGCGCGTCAGTACAGCGTCGATTGCCGAGCCGTCAAAAAATGCGCGCACGAAAACCGCGGGAGAACTTGCACTGTTGTTATTGGTCAGATAGAGCAGCACGTGACAACGCACAGCCAACAGCCAATCGCGTCTCTACTCTGTGGGGCGGAGCACGGACAGCGCGCGCGTGCGGGGCGAGCGCGCGAGCAGACGCTTCCCGCGATACACGCTCGCCAAGAGCCCTCACCGTCGGTAGTTGTCTCCGTTATGGCGTCAGCACTTCGAGCAAAGCTTTCGCTTTCGGAGTCGTGTTCACGACAACGTGTGTTTGTGTCACAGTGCAGCACGTTCTGCTTCGTTTAAACGTCGCTGAAAGTGTGACATTTTCATAGCGTCACCGAAACCTTTTCGCAGCAGTACGCGTCTCCGTCTCGTGTTTGTCGTCTGCTACGCCACGCCAAAGCGAGTGGACTGCATAGCGCTTTCGTTTCAGATTAAAATAGTGGGAGTGCGTGTATGGTTCTGAAAAAAGGAAAAACGCCATTTGTGAAGCATCTAGGTGTGTTCATCCGTGTGTTTGAGACCTCTCCCATGAGTGCAACGGACGCGTAGAACTTTTCCTCGCCGGAGAGAAACGTCCCGTCGTTTTGCGCGGAGTGAACTCGGCGGACCGGCGGCGGCATGGGTAAACGCCCGCGCTCGGCGATCGCCACGGCGGTGCCTTCTGCGCATGCGCCAGCGCGGGGGCCCAAGATGGCCGGCCACCTGGCCGCTCTGACTGCCGACGGTGGAATACCACTACTGACGCGGAAGATAGGGGACGTCAAACCGGTGAGTGATGCCTTCACGATCAGCAAGCTCACTGTCAACTAGCGGTAGATGCAAGCTGCAGATCGCTGCGAGGTCAGCTCGCGTGCCGAGGACGCCAGAGCACCGGTGGATATGTCGACTTGTTGCACTGCACGGGACGGCGGTGTTTCCTCCGTCTTTTCGGGTTGCGCTGGCGCATCTCATCTGTTGTGGGCAGTCGCGTTCTTTTACCAATCGTTGTTGCAACTCGCCACTAGCGACCGAAGTTTGTTTTAGCCCCGTAACTTGAGCCTATTAACTTGAAACGACTGCGTGTCAACGACGTCATTGAAATGTCATTTCGCAACTCGACCCGCGTTCGTCGGTTGTCCCGGCTTCGTTTCGGCCAGGTAGCGGATACAGGTGCGTGGTCCGGTGCCGTGAGCCCCAACCGCTCGTGAGTCATCTCGCAGTTCTCAACCAAAGTTGTCATCGCACTGCGTTGGCGCTGCATATTGTAATTCAACGCAATACGACGTAGCAGTTCGCTGGAAGCGCCACGGCTTCCCGACACACGTGTTATCGTTACTAGTGCATTTGCACGCTACTGACGATGATCGCAACCGAAACCTGTTGTTAAAGCACATTGCGTGTGAACTATGCGACATGACTTGGCTTCGCTATTTCGCGCTAATAGGGACTTGTTGCGATGCACTTATCACCCCAATGGAGTGAACTGGAGTCGCTCGCCTTTGCTCTCCAGACACTGCTTTACTCGATCTGTATGTAAACAAAACAGTTCTGTGCAGTGGAGGTGTCCTGCCTCCTACTCGACGCGAGCAGACCACCGTCAGTTACTCATCACGGCTCGAAGAGACAGGACGTGTGTAGAGTGAGCTCCTGAACAACACTTTGCAATGCGATGAACGCGGTTTAATTAATGGATCCGGGACCTCAGAGAGGTGCGACATAATGCTAACGCATTTACCGCTAAATCGCCACAGAATGAGTGTGTGTGTGTGTGTGTTTTTTTTTTTTTTTTTGGTCACACATCCGCAGACGTATCTTGACGTTGTAAAATTTCGCTCAATTCACATGACGGGCGATGTTCACACGCTGTATGTACATCACCTTAGTGACTAAATACGGACGAGCGGAAAAAGGCACAGGAGAAACAGCAAACCGAGGTGTGCGAATACAAAGTGTGCAGTACACATGTGCCCTGTGAGGGTGTTTACAAGG